>NW_027667393.1:0-185000 GCF_963924665.1 Micromys minutus | reverse complement strand
TTGCCCTAAAATAAGTGAAATTTCTGCAATTTTGCCCAAAAATAAGGGAAATTTCTGGAATTTTGCCCCAAAATAAGTGGAATTTCTGAGTTTTGCCCCAAAATAAAGAGAATTTCAGTCTTTTTGCCCCAACATCTAGGGAATTTCTGCATTTTAGCCACATAATTAGGGGAAATTCTGCAATTTTGCTCCAAAATACGGAAAATTTCTGCCTTTTTGCCCGTAAATAAAAAGAATGCATACCTTTTTGGTTTAAAAAAGGAAATTTCTTCATTTTTGCTCCAAAATAAGAGGAATTTCTGCTTTTTTGCCTCTAAATAAGTGGAATTTCTGTCTTTTTCCTCCAAAACAAAAGGATTTTCGGTCTTTTTTGCCCCAAAATAAGGAAATTTTCTGACTTATAACCTGAAATAAGTGAAATTTCTGCAATTTTGTCCCAAAATAAGGGAAATTTCTGCTTTTTTGCCCCAAAATAAGGGGAATTTCAGACTTTTCACCTCAAAATAAGGGGAATTTCTGCATTTTTGCCACAAAATATTAGGAATTTCTGCCTTTTTGCCCCAAAATAAGGAAAATTTCTGTCTTTTTTCCCTGAAATAAGTCAAATTTTTGCAATTTTGCCCCAATGTAAAGGAAATTTCTGCAATTTTGCCCCAAAATAAGGAGAATTTCTCACTGTTTGCTCCCAATAAAAAAGATTTTCTGTCTTTTTGCCCCAAAATAAGGAGAATTTCAGCCTTTTTGCCCGAAAATTATGAGAATTTCTGCAATTTTGCTTCAAAATACGGGGAATTTCTGCTTTTTATCCCGAGTGTAAGGGTAATGTATATTTTTTTGCCACAAAAAGGGAAATTTCTTCATTTTTGCTCCAAAATAAGGGGAATTTCTGCCTTTTTACCCCTAAAAAGTGGAATTTCTGTCTTTTTCCCAAAAAACGAAGGGAATTTCTCTATTTTTTGCCCCAAAATAAAAGGAATTTCTGACTCATTATCCTGAAATAAGTGAAATTTCTGCAATTTTGCCCCAAAATAAGGGGAATTTCTCCCTTTTTTCCACAAAAAAATGAAAATTTCAGCCTTTTTACCAAAAAATAAGTAAAATTTCTGCAATTTTGCCCCAAATAAAGGAAATTTCTGAAATTTTCCCCCAAATAAGGTAAATTCCTGCAATTTTGCCCAAAGATAAAGGAAATTTTTTGAATTTTGCCCCAAAATAAGGGGAATTTCTGATTTTTGCCCCAAAATAAAGAGAATTTCTGGCTTTTGCCACAAAATTAAGGGAATTATTGCAATTTTGCTCCAATATACGGGGAATTTCTGCCTTTTTGCCTGAAAATAATGGGAATGCATACCTTTTTGCCATAAAAAGGTAAATTTCTTCATTTTTGCTCCAAAATAAGGGAAATTTCTGCCTTTTTGCCTCTAAATAAGTGGAATTTCTGTCATTTCCCCCAAAACAAAGGGAATTTCTGTCATTTTTGCCCCAAAATAAGGGGAATTTCTGACTTATTACCCTGAAATAAGTGAAATTTCTGCAATTTTGCCCAAAAATAAGGGAAATTTCTTCTTTTTTGCCCCCAAATAAGGGGAATTTTAGCATTTTTACCTCAAAATAAGGGGAATTTTTGAATTTTGGCACAAAATATTAGGAATTTCTGCCTTTTTGCCCCAAAATAAAAAAAATTTCTGCCTTTTTACCCTGAAATAAGTTAAATTTCTGCAATTTTGCCCCAAAATAAGTGAAATTTCTGCAATTTTGCCCCAAAATAAAAGAAATTTCTGGAATATGCACCAAAATTTGAATTTCTGAGTTTTGTCCCAAAATAAGGAGAATTTTTATCTTTTTGCCCCAACATATAGGGAATTTCTGCCTTTTTGCCCCACAATTAGGGGAATTTCTTCAATTTTGCTCCAAAATACGGGGAATTTATGCCCTTTTGCCCGAAAATAAGTGGAATGCATAACTTGTTGCCATAAAAAAGGGAAATTTCTTCATTTTTGCTCCAAAATAAGGGGAATTTCTGCCTTTTTGCCTCTAAATAAGTGGAATTTCTGTCATTTCCCCCAAAACAAAGGGAATTTCTGTCTTTTTTGACCCAAAATAAGGGGAATTTCTGACTTATTACCCTGAAATAAGTGAAATTTCTGCAATTTTGCCCCAAAATAAGGGAAATTTCTGCCTTTTTGCCCTGAAATATATGAAATTTCTGCAATTTTACACCAAATTAAGGTGAATTTCTGCCTTTTTGTCACAAAATAATGGGAATTTCTGCCTTTTTGCCCCAAAATAAGAAAAATTTTGCTTTTTTTCTCTGAAATAAGTGAAATTTCTGCAATTTTACCCTAAAATAAGTGAAATTTCTGCAATTTTATCGCATAATAAGGGAAATTTCTGCAATTTTGCCCCAAAATAAGGGGAATTTCTCTCTTTTTGCCCCAAAATAAAGGAAATTTCAGCCTTTTTACCTGAAAATATGTGAAATTTCTGCAATTTTGCCCCAAATAAAGAAAATTTCTGCAATTTTGCCCCAAAATAAAGTAAATTCCTGCAATTTTGCCCCAAAATAAAGGAAATTTCTGGAATTTTGCCCCAAAATAATGGGAATTTCTGATTTTTGCCCTAAAATAAAGGGAATTTCTGGCTTTTGCCCCAAAATTAGAGGAATTTCTGCAATTTGGCTCCAAAATAAGGGGAATTTCTGCCTTTTTGCCCGAAAATAATGGGAATGCATACCTTTTTGCCATAAAAAGGTAAATTTCTTCATTTTTGCTCCAAAATAAGAGAAATTTTTGCCTTTTTGCCTCTAAACATGTGGAATTTCTGCCATTTCCCCCAAAACAAAGGAAATTTCTGTCTTTTTTGCCCCAAAATAAGGGGAATTTCTGACTTATTACCCTGAAATATGTGAAATTTCTGCAATTTTGCCCCAATATAAGGGAAATTTCTGCCTTTTTGCCCCCAAATAAGGGGAATTTCAGCCTTTTTACCTCAAAATAAGGAGAATTTCTGCCGTTTTGCCCCAAAATAAGGGCAATTTCTGTCTTTTTTCACTGAAATAAGTGAAATTTCTGCAATTTTGCCCTAAAATAAGTGTAATTTCTGCAATTTTGCCCAAGAATAAGGGAAATTTCTGGAATTTTGCCCCAAAATACGGGAAATTTCTTTATTTTTGCCCATAAATAAAAAGAATAGATAACTTTTTGCCTTAAAAAAAATTTCTTCATTTTTGCTCCAAAATAAGGAGAATTTCTGCTTTTTTGCCTCTAAATAAGTGGAATTTCTGTCTTTTTCCACCAAAACAAAGGGATTTTCTGTCTTTTTTGCCTTAAAATAAGGAAATTTTCTGACTTATTACCCTGAAATAAGTGAAATTTCTGCAATTTTACCCCAAAATAAGGGAAATTTCTGCCTTTTTGCCCCCAAATAAGGGGAATTCAGCCTTTTTACCTCAAAATAAGAGGAATTTCTGCATTTTTGCCACAAAATATTAGGAATTTCTGTTTTTTTTTTACCACAAAATAAAAAAAATTTCTGCCTTTTTTCCCTGAAATAAGTCAAATTTCTGCAATTTTGCCCCTAAATAAGAGAAATTTCTGCAATTTTGCCCCAAAATAAGGGAAATTTCTGGAATTTTGCCCCAAAAGAAGTGGAATTTCTGAGTTTTGCCCCAAAATAAGGAGAATTTCTGTCTTTTGCCAAAACATATAGTGAATTTCTGCCTTTTTGCCCCACAATTAGGGGAATTTCTTCAATTTTGCTCCAAAATACGGGGAATTTCTGCCTTTTTTCCCAAAAATAAGGGAAATGCATAACTTTTTGCCATAAAAAAAGGAAAATTTCTTCATTTTTTTTTTAAAATAAGGGGAATTTCTGCCTTTTTGCCTCTAAATAAGTAGAATTTCTGTCTTTTTCCCCCAAAACAACGGAAATTTCTGTCTTTTTTGCCCGAAAATAAGGGGAATTTCTGACTTATTACTCTGAAATAAGTGATATTTCTGCAATTTTGCCCCAAAACAATGGAAATTTCTGCCTTTTTGCCCTGAAATATGTGAAATTTCTTCAATTTTACCCCAAAATAAGGTGAATTTCTGCCTTTTTGCACTAAAATAATGAGAATTTCTGTCTTTTTGCTTCAAAATAAGAAACATTTTTGCTTTATTTCTCCGAAATAATTGATATTTCTGCAATTTTGCCCTAATATAAGGTAAATTTCTGCAATTTTTTCCCATAACAAGGGAAATTTCTGCAATTTTGCCCCAAAATAAGGGGATTTTCTCCCTTTTTGCCCCAAAATAAAGAAAATTTCAGCCTTTTTACCTGAAAATATCTGAATTTTCTGCAATTTTGCCCCAAATAAGGGAAATTTGTGCAATTTTGCACCAAAATAAGGAAAATTCCTGCAATTTTGCCCCAAAAGAAAGTAAATTTCTTGAATTTTGCCCCAAAATAAGGGGAATTTCTGATTTTTTGCCCCAAAATAAAGGGAATTTATGCCTTTTGCCCCAAAAATTGGGAATTTCTGCAATTTTGCCCAAGAATAAGGGAAATTTCTGGAATTTTGCCCCAAAATAAGTGGAATTTCTGAGTTTTGCCCCAAAATAAGGAGAATTTCTGTCTTTTTGCCGCAACATATAGGGAATTTCTGCATTTTTGCCCCACAATTAGGGGAATTTCTGCAATTTTGCTCCAAAATATGGGAAATTTCTGCCGTTTTGCCCGTAAATAAAAAGAATGCATACCTTTTTGCCTTAAAAAAGGGAAATTTCTTCATTTTTGCTCCAAAATAAGGGGAATTTCTGCTTTTTTGCCTCTAAATAAGTGGAATTTCTGTCTTTTTCCCCCAAAACAAAGGGATTTTCTGTCTTTTTTGCCCCAAAATAAGGAAATTTTCTGACTTATTACCCTGAAATAAGTGAAATTTCTGCAATTTTGTCCCAAAATAAGGGAAATTTCTGCCTTTTTGCCCTCAAATAAGGGGAATTTCAGCCTTTTCACCTCAAAATAAGGGAAATTTCTGCATTTTTGCAACAAAATATTACGAATTTCTGCCTTTTTGCCCCAAAATAAGGAATATTTCTGTCTTTTTTTCCTGAAATAAGTAAAATTTCTGCAATTTTGCCCCTAAATAAGAGAAATTTCTGCAATTTTGCACCGAAATAAAGGAAATTTCTGGAATTTTGCCCCAAAATAAGTGGAATTTCTGAGTTTTGACCCAAAATAAGGAGAATTTCTGTGTTTTTGCCACAACATATAGGGAATTTCTGCATTTTTGCCCCACAATTAGGGGAATTTCTGCAATTTTGCTCCAAAATACGGGGAATTTCAGCAATTTTGCCAAAGAATAAGGGAAATTTCTGGAATTTTGCCCCAAAATAAGTGGAATTTCTGAGTTTTGCCCCAAAATAAGGAGAATTTCTGTCTTTTTGCCGCAACATATAGGGAATTTCTGCATTTTTGCCCCACAATTAGGGGAATTTCTGCAATTTTGCTCCAAAATATGGGAAATTTCTGCCGTTTTGCCCGTAAATAAAAAGAATGCATACCTTTTTGCCTTAAAAAAGGGAAATTTCTTCATTTTTGCTCCAAAATAAGGGGAATTTCTGCTTTTTTGCCTCTAAATAAGTGGAATTTCTGTCTTTTTCCACCAAAACAAAGGGATTTTCTGTCTTTTTTGCCCCAAAATAAGGAAATTTTCTGACTTATTACCCTGAAATAAGTGAAATTTCTGCAATTTTGTCCCAAAATAAGGGAAATTTCTGCCTTTTTGCCCTCAAATAAGGGGAATTTCAGCCTTTTCACCTCAAAATAAGGGAAATTTCTGCATTTTTGCCACAAAATATTACGAATTTCTGCCTTTTTGCCCCAAAATAAGGAATATTTCTGTCTTTTTTTCCTGAAATAAGTAAAATTTCTGCAATTTTGCCCCTAAATAACAGAAATTTCTGCAATTTTGCACCGAAATAAAGGAAATTTCTGGAATTTTGCCCCAAAATAAGTGGAATTTCTGAGTTTTGCCCCAAAATAAGGAGAATTTCTGTGTTTTTGCCACAACATATAGGGAATTTCTGCATTTTTGCCCCACAATTAGGGGAATTTCTGCAATTTTGCTCCAAAATACGGGGAATTTCAGCAATTTTGCCAAAGAATAAGGGAAATTTCTGGAATTTTGCCCCAAAATAAGTGGAATTTCTGAGTTTTGCCCCAAAATAAGGAGAATTTCTGTATTTTTGCCCCAACATATAGGGAATTTCTGCATTTTTGCCCCACAATTAGGGGAATTTCTGCAATTTTGCTCCAAAATATGGGAAATTTCTGCCGTTTTGCCCGTAAATAAAAAGAATGCATACCTTTTTGCCTTAAAAAAGGGAAATTTCTTCATTTTTGCTCCAAAATAAGGGGAATTTCTGCTTTTTTGCCTCTAAATAAGTTGAATTTCTGTCTTTTTCCTCCAAAACAGAGGGATTTTCTGTCTTTTTTGCCACAAAATGAGGAAATTTTCTGACTTATTACCCTGAAATAAGTGAAATTTCTGCAATTTTGTCCCCAAATAAGGGAAATGTCTGCCTTTTTGCCCCATAATAAGGGGAATTTCAGCCTTTTCACCTCAAAATAAGGGGAATTTTTGCCTTTTTTCACTGAAATAAGTGAAATTTCTGCAATTTTGCCCTAAAATAAGTAAAATTTCTGCAATTTTGCCCAAGAATAAGGGAAATTTCTGGAATTTTGCCCCAAAATACGGGAAATTTCTTTATTTTTGCCCATAAATAAAAAGAATGGATAACTTTTTGCCTTAAAAAAAGGAAATTTCTTCATTTTTGCTCCAAAATAAGGAGAATTTCTGCTTTTTTGCCTCTAAATAAGTGGAATTTCTGTTTTTTTCCACCAAAACGAAGGGATTTTCTGTCTTTTTTGCCCCAAAATAAGGAAATTTTCTGACTTATTACCCTGAAATAAGTGAAATTTCTGCAATTTTGCCCCCAAATAAGGGAAATTTCTGCCTTTTTGCCCTGAAATATGTGAAATTTCTGCAATTTTACCCCAAAATACGGTGAATTTCCTCCTTTTTCCCCCAAAATAATGGGAATTTCTTCCTTTTTGCCCCAAAATAAGAAAAATTTTTGCTTTTTTTCTCTGAACTAAGTGAAATTTCTGCAATTTTGCCCTAAAATAAGAGAAATTTCTGCAATTATTTTCTATAATAAGGGAAATGTCTGCAATTTTGCCCCAAAATAATGAGAATTTCTCTTTTTTGCCCCAAAATAAAGGAAATTTCAGCCTTTTCACCTGAAAATAAGTGAAATTTCTGCAATTTTGCCCCAAAAAAAGGAAATTTCTGCCTTTTTGCCCCAAAATAATGGGAATTTCTGCCTTTTTGCCCCAAAATAAGAAAAATTTTTGCTTTTTTTCTCTGAAATAAGTGAAATTTCTGCAATTTTGCCTTAAATTAAGGTAAATTTCTTTAATTTTGCCCCAAAATAAAGGAAATTTTTTGAATTTTGCCCCAAAATGAAGGGATTTTCTGATTTTTGCCCCAAAATAAAAGGAATTTCTGCCTTTTGCCCCAAAATTAGGGAAATTTCTGCAATTTTGCTCCAAAATACGGGGAATTTCTGCCTTTTTTTCCGAAATTAATGGGAATGCATACCTTTTTGCCATAAAAATAAAATTTCTTCATTTTTGCTCCAAAATAAGGGGAATTTCTGCCTTTTTGCCTCTAAATGAGTGGAATTTCTGTCTTTTTCCTTCAAAACAAAGAGAATTTATGTCTTTTTTGCCCCAAAATAAGATTAATTTCTGACTTATTACCCTGAAATAAGTGAAATTTCTGCAATTTTTCCCCAAAATAAGGGAAATTTCTGCATTGTTGCCCTGAAATATGTGAAATTTCTGAAATTTTACCCCAAAATACGGTGAATTTCTGCCTTTTTCCCCCAAAAGAAAGGGAATTTCTCCCTTTTTGCACCAAAATAAAGGAAATTTCAGTCTTTTTACCTGAAAATAACTGAAATTTCTGCAATTTTGCCCCAAATAAGGAAAATTTCTGAAATTTTGCCCCAAAATAAGGTAAATTCCTGTAATTTTTCCCCCAAAAAAAGGAAATTTCTAGAATTTTGCCATAAAACACGGGGAATTTCTGATTTTTGCCCCAAAATAAAGGGAATTTCTGCCTTTTGCCCCAAAAATAGGGGAATTTCTGCAATTTTGCTCCAAAATACGGGGAATTTCTGCCTTTTTGCCTGAAAATAATGGGAATGCATACCTTTTTGCCATAAAAAGAGAAATTTCTTCATTTTTGCTTCAAAATAAGAGGAATTTCTGCCTTTTTGCCTCTAAATAAGTGGAATTTCTGTCTTTTTCCCCCAAAACAAAAGGAATTTCTGTCTTTTTTGCCCCAAAATAAGGGGAATTTATGACTTATTACCCTGAAATAAGTGAAATTTTTGCAATTTTGCCCTAAAATAAAGGAAATTTCTGCAATTTTGCCCCAATGTAAAGGAAATTTCTGCAATTTTGCCCAAAAATAAGGAGAATTTCTGACAGTTTGCCCCCGAAATAAGATTTTCTGTCTTTTAGCCCCAAAATAAGGAGAATTTCTGTCTTTTTCCCCAAAAATTATGAGAATTTCTGCAATTTTGCTTCAAAATACGGGGAATTTCTGCTTTTATCCCAATAGTAAGGGGAATGCATACCTTTTTGCCATAAAAAGGGAAATTTCTTCATTTTTGCTTCAAAATAAGGGGAATTTCTGCCTTTTTGCCTCTAAATAAGTGGAATTTCTGTCTTTTTCCCCAAAAACAAAGAGAATTTCTGTATTTTTTGCCCCAAAATAAGGGGAATTTCTTACTTATTACACTGAAATAAGTGAAATTTTTGCAATTTTGCCCTAAAATAAGGGAAATTTCTGCAATTTTGCCCCAATGTAAAAGAAATTTCTGCAATTTTGCCCAAAAATAAGGGGAATTTCTGACAGTTTGCCCCCGAAAAAAAAAGATTTTCTGTCTTTTTGCCCCAAAATAAGGAGAATTTCTGTCTTTTTGCCCGAAAATTAGGAGAATTTCTGCAATTTTGCTTCAAAATATGGGGAATTTCTGCTTTTTATCCCGAAAGTAAGGGGAATGTATACCTTTTGCCGCAAAAAAGGGAAATTTCTTCATTTTTGCCCCAAAATAAGAGAAATTTCTGCCTTTTTACCTCACAATAAATGAAATTTCTGCCTTTTTACCCAAAAATAAACGGATTTTCTGTCTTTTTGCCCCAAAATAAAAGGAATTTTTGAATTATGCCCTGAAATAAGTGAAATTTCTGCAATTTGGCCCCAAAATAAAAGAAATTTCTGCCTTTTGCCACAAAATAAAGAGAATTTCTGCCTTTTTGCCCGAAAATTATGAGAATTTCTGCAATTTTGCTTCAAAATACGAGGAATTTCTGCTTTTTATCCCGAAAGTAAGGGGAATGTATAACTTTTACCACAAAAAAGGGAAATTTCTTCATTTTTGCCCCAAAATAAGAGGAATTTCTGCCTTTTTACCTCAAAATAAGAGAAATTTCTCCCTTTTTACCCAAAAATAAATGGAATTTATGTCTTTTTGCCCCAAAAAAAGGAATTTTTGAATTATTCCCTGAAATAAGTGATATATCTGCAATTTTGCCCCAAAATAAAAGAAATTTCTGCCTTTTTGCCACAAAATAAGGGGAATTACTGTCTTCTTGCCCGAAAATAAGGGCATTTCTGCCTTTTTGCTCCCAAATAAGAGGAATTTCAGCCTTTTTACCTCAAAATAAGGAAAATTTCTGCATTTTTTCCACAAAATATTAAGAATTTCTGCATTTTTGCCCCAAAATAAGGGAAATTTCTGCTTTTTGCCCTGAAATATGTGAAATTTCTGCAATTTTACCCCAAAATAAGGTGAATTTCTGCCTTTTTGCCGCAAAATAATGGGAATTTCTGCCTTTTGCCCAAAAAATAAGAAAAATTTTTGCATTTTCTCAGAAATAAGTGAAATTTCTGAAATTTTGCCCCAAAATGAGTGAAATTTCTGCAATTTTGCCCCAAAATAAGTGAAATTTTTTGAATTTTGCCCCAAAATAAATGGAATTTCTGAGTTTTGCCCCAAAATAAGGAGAATTTCCGTCTTTTTGCCCAAACATATAGGGAATTTCTGCCTTTTGCCCCACAATTAGGGGAATTTCTGCAATTTTAATCCAAAATACGAGGAATTTCTGTCTTTTTGCCCGAAAATAAAGGGAATGCATAACTTTTTGCCATAAAAATGGGAAATTTCTTCATTTTTGCTCCAAAATAAGGGGAATTTCTGCCTTTTTGCCTCTAAATAAGTGGAATTTCTGTCTTTTTCCCCCAAAACAAAGGGAATTTCTGTCTTTTTTGCCCCAAAATAAAGGGAATTTCTGATTTATTACCCTAAAATAAGTGAAATTACTGCAATTTTGCCCCAAAATAAGGGACATTTCTGCCTTTTTGCCCTAAAATATGTGAAATTTCTGCAATTTTACCCCAAAATACGGTGAATTTCCTCCTTTTTCCTCCAAAATAATGAGAATTTCTGCCTTTTTGCTCCAAAATAAGAAAAAATTTTGCTTTTTTTCTCTGAAATAAGTGAAATTTCTGCAATTTTGCCCTAAAATAATGGAAATTTCTGCAATTATTTTCTATAATAAGGGAAATGTCTGCAATTTTGCCCCAAAATAAAGAGAATTTCTCTTTTTTGCCCCAAAATAAAGGAAATTTCAGCCTTTTCACCTGAAAATAAGTGAAATTTCTGCAATTTTGCCCCAAAAAAAGGAAATTTCTGCAATTTTGCCCCAAAATAAGGTAAATTCCTGCAATTTTGCCCCAAAATAGAGGAAATCTCTGGAATTACGCCAAAATAAGAGGAATTTCTGATTTTTGCCCCAAAATAAAAAGAATTTCTGGCTTTTGCCCCAAAATTAGGAAAATTTCTGCAATTTTGCTCCAAAATACAGAGAATT
The DNA here is from genome assembly GCF_963924665.1 of Micromys minutus. Classification (NCBI taxonomy): domain Eukaryota; kingdom Metazoa; phylum Chordata; class Mammalia; order Rodentia; family Muridae; genus Micromys; species Micromys minutus. The sequence goes on along the minus strand of NW_027667393.1, from coordinate 174,011 downwards.
TCTGCCTTTTTGCCCGAAAATAATGGGAATGCATACTTTTTTGCCATAAAAAGGTAAATTTCATCATTTTTGCTCCAAAATAAGAGAAATTTTTGCCTTTTTGCCTCTAAATATGTGGAATTTCTGCCATTTCCCCCAAAACAAAGGAAATTTCTGTCTTTTTTGCCCCAAAATAAGGGGAATTTCTGACTTATTACCCTGAAATATGTGAAATTTCTGCAATTTTGCCCCAATATAAGGGAAATTTCTGTCTTTTTGCCCTCAAATAAGGGGAATTTCAGCCTTTTTACCTCAAAATAAGGAGAATTTCTGCCGTTTTGCCCCAAAATAAGGGAAATTTCTGCCTTTTTTCACTGAAATAAGTGAAATTTCTGCAATTTTGCCCTAAAATAAGTGAAATTTCTGCAATTCTGCCCAATAATAAGGGAAATTTCTGGAATTTTGCCCCAAAATACGGGAAATTTCTTTATTTTTGCCCATAAATAAAAAGAATAGATAACTTTTTGCCTTAAAAAAAATTTCTTCATTTTTGCTCCAAAATAAGGAGAATTTCTGCTTTTTTGCCTCTAAATAAGTGGAATTTCTGTCTTTTTCCACCAAAACAAAGGGATTTTCTGTCTTTTTTGCCCCAAAATAAGGAAATTTTCTGAATTATTACCCTGAAATAAGTGAAATTTCTGCAATTTTACCCCAAAATAAGGGAAATTTCTGCCTTTTTGCCCCCAAATAAGGGGAATTCAGCCTTTTTACCTCAAAATAAGAGGAATTTCTGCATTTTTGCCACAAAATATTAGAAATTTCTGTTTTTTTACCACAAAATAAAAAAAAATTTCTGCCTTTTTTCCCTGAAATAAGTCAAATTTCTGCAATTTTGCCCCTAAATAAGAGAAATTTCTGCAATCTTGCCCCAAAATAAGGGAAATTTCTGGAATTTTGCCCCAAAAGAAGTGGAATTTCTGAGTTTTGCCCCAAAATAAGGAGAATTTCTGTCTTTTGCCAAAACATATAGTGAATTTCTGCCTTTTTGCCCCACAATTAGGGGAATTTCTTCAATTTTGCTCCAAAATACGGGGAATTTCTGCCTTTTTTCCCAAAAATAAGGGAAATGCATAACTTTTTGCCATAAAAAAGGAAAATTTCTTCATTTCTTCTTTAAAATAAGGGGAATTTCTGCCTTTTTGCCTCTAAATAAGTAGAATTTCTGTCTTTTCCCCCCAAAACAACGGGAATTTCTGTCTTTTTTGCCCCAAAATAAGGGGAATTTCTGACTTATTACTCTGAAATAAGTGAAATTTCTGCAATTTTGCCCCAAAACAATGGAAATTTCTGCCTTTTTGCCCTGAAATATGTGAAATTTCTGCAATTTTACCCCAAAATAAGGTGAATTTCTGCCTTTTTGCACTAAAATAATGGGAATTTCTGTCTTTTTGCTTCAAAATAAGAAACATTTTTGCTTTATTTCTCCGAAATAATTGAAATTTCTGCAATTTTGCCCTAATATAAGGTAAATTTCTGCAATTTTTTCCTATAACAAGGGAAATTTCTGCAATTTTGCCCCAAAATAAGGGGATTTTCTCCCTTTTTGCCCCAAAATAAAGAAAAGTTCAGACTTTTTACCTGAAAATATCTGAATTTTCTGCAATTTTGCCCCAAATAAGGGAAATTTGTGCAATTTTGCACCAAAATAAGGAAAATTCCTGAAATTTTGCCCCAAAAGAAAGTAAATTTCTTGAATTTTGCCCCAAAATAAGGGGAATTTCTGATTTTTGCCCCAAAATAAAGGGAATTTATGCCTTTTGCCCCAAAATTTGGGAATTTCTGCAATTTTGCTCCAAAATACGGGGAATATCTGTTTTTTGCCCGAAAATAATGGGAATGCATACCTTTTTGCCATAAAAAGGAAAATTTCTTCATTTTTGCTCCAAAATAAGGGGAATTTCTGCAATTTGCCTCTAAATAAGTGGAATTTCTGTTTTTTTCCCCCAAAACAAAGGGAATTTCTGTCTTTTTTTCCCCAAAATAAGGGGAATTTCTGACTTATTACCATGAAATAAGTGAAATTTCTGCAATTTTGCCTCAAAATAAGGGAAATTTCTGCCTTTTTACCTTGAAATATGTGAAATTTCTGCAATTTTACCCCAAAATAAGTCGAATTTCTGCCTTTTTGCCCCAAAATAAGAAAAATTTTTGCTTTTTTTCTCTGAAATAAGTGAAATTTTGCAATTTTGCCCTAAAATAAGGAAAATTTCTGCAATTTTTCCCCACAATAAGGGAAATTTCTGCAATTTTGCCTCAAAATTAGAGGAATTTCTCCCTTTTTGCCCCAAAATAAAGGAAATTTCAGCCTTTTTTCCTGAAAATAAGTGAAATTTCTGCAATTTTGCCTTAAAATAAGGTAAATTTCTTTAATTTTGCCCCAAAATAAAGGAAATTTTTTGAATTTTGCCCCAAAATGAAGGGATTTTCTGATTTTTGCCCCAAAATAAAAGGAATTTCTGCCTTTTGCCCCAAAATTAGGGAAATTTCTGCAATTTTGCTCCAAAATACGGGGAATTTCTGCCTTTTTTTCCGAAATTAATGGGAATGCATACCTTTTTGCCATAAAAATAAAATTTCTTCATTTTTGCTCCAAAATAAGGGGAATTTCTGCCTTTTTGCCTCTAAATGAGTGGAATTTCTGTCTTTTTCCTTCAAAACAAAGAGAATTTATGTCTTTTTTGCCCCAAAATAAGATTAATTTCTGACTTATTACCCTGAAATAAGTGAAATTTCTGCAATTTTTCCCCAAAATAAGGGAAATTTCTGCATTGTTGCCCTGAAATATGTGAAATTTCTGAAATTTTACCCCAAAATACGGTGAATTTCTGCCTTTTTCCGCCAAAAGAAAGGGAATTTCTCCCTTTTTGCACCAAAATAAAGGAAATTTCAGTCTTTTTACCTGAAAATAACTGAAATTTCTGCAATTTTGCCCCAAATAAGGAAAATTTCTGAAATTTTGCCCCAAAATAAGGTAAATTCCTGTAATTTTTCCCCCAAAAAAAGGAAATTTCTAGAATTTTGCCATAAAACACGGGGAATTTCTGATTTTTGCCCCAAAATAAAGGGAATTTCTGCCTTTTGCCCCAAAAATAGGGGAATTTCTGCAATTTTGCTCCAAAATACGGGGAATTTCTGCCTTTTTGCCTGAAAATAATGGGAATGCATACCTTTTTGCCATAAAAAGAGAAATTTCTTCATTTTTGCTTCAAAATAAAAGGAATTTCTGCCTTTTTGCCTCTAAATAAGTGGAATTTCTGTCTTTTTCCCCCAAAACAAAAGGAATTTCTGTCTTTTTTGCCCCAAAATAAGGGGAATTTATGACTTATTACCCTGAAATAAGTGAAATTTTTGCAATTTTGCCCTAAAATAAAGGAAATTTCTGCAATTTTGCCCCAATGTAAAGGAAATTTCTGCAATTTTGCCCAAAAATAAGGAGAATTTCTGACAGTTTGCCCCCGAAATAAGATTTTCTGTCTTTTAGCCCCAAAATAAGGAGAATTTCTGTCTTTTTCCCCAAAAATTATGAGAATTTCTGCAATTTTGCTTCAAAATACGGGGAATTTCTGCTTTTATCCCAATAGTAAGGGGAATGCATACCTTTTTGCCATAAAAAGGGAAATTTCTTCATTTTTGCTTCAAAATAAGGGGAATTTCTGCCTTTTTGCCTCTAAATAAGTGGAATTTCTGTCTTTTTCCCCAAAAACAAAGAGAATTTCTGTATTTTTTGCCCCAAAATAAGGGGAATTTCTTACTTATTACACTGAAATAAGTGAAATTTTTGCAATTTTGCCCTAAAATAAGGGAAATTTCTGCAATTTTGCCCCAATGTAAAAGAAATTTCTGCAATTTTGCCCAAAAATAAGGGGAATTTCTGACAGTTTGCCCCCGAAAAAAAAAGATTTTCTGTCTTTTTGCCCCAAAATAAGGAGAATTTCTGTCTTTTTGCCCGAAAATTAGGAGAATTTCTGCAATTTTGCTTCAAAATATGGGGAATTTCTGCTTTTTATCCCGAAAGTAAGGGGAATGTATACCTTTTGCCGCAAAAAAGGGAAATTTCTTCATTTTTGCCCCAAAATAAGAGAAATTTCTGCCTTTTTACCTCACAATAAATGAAATTTCTGCCTTTTTACCCAAAAATAAACGGATTTTCTGTCTTTTTGCCCCAAAATAAAAGGAATTTTTGAATTATGCCCTGAAATAAGTGAAATTTCTGCAATTTGGCCCCAAAATAAAAGAAATTTCTGCCTTTTGCCACAAAATAAAGAGAATTTCTGCCTTTTTGCCCGAAAATTATGAGAATTTCTGCAATTTTGCTTCAAAATACGAGGAATTTCTGCTTTTTATCCCGAAAGTAAGGGGAATGTATAACTTTTACCACAAAAAAGGGAAATTTCTTCATTTTTGCCCCAAAATAAGAGGAATTTCTGCCTTTTTACCTCAAAATAAGAGAAATTTCTCCCTTTTTACCCAAAAATAAATGGAATTTATGTCTTTTTGCCCCAAAAAAAGGAATTTTTGAATTATTCCCTGAAATAAGTGATATATCTGCAATTTTGCCCCAAAATAAAAGAAATTTCTGCCTTTTTGCCACAAAATAAGGGGAATTACTGTCTTCTTGCCCGAAAATAAGGGCATTTCTGCCTTTTTGCTCCCAAATAAGAGGAATTTCAGCCTTTTTACCTCAAAATAAGGAAAATTTCTGCATTTTTTCCACAAAATATTAAGAATTTCTGCATTTTTGCCCCAAAATAAGGGAAATTTCTGCTTTTTGCCCTGAAATATGTGAAATTTCTGCAATTTTACCCCAAAATAAGGTGAATTTCTGCCTTTTTGCCGCAAAATAATGGGAATTTCTGCCTTTTGCCCAAAAAATAAGAAAAATTTTTGCATTTTCTCAGAAATAAGTGAAATTTCTGAAATTTTGCCCCAAAATGAGTGAAATTTCTGCAATTTTGCCCCAAAATAAGTGAAATTTTTTGAATTTTGCCCCAAAATAAATGGAATTTCTGAGTTTTGCCCCAAAATAAGGAGAATTTCCGTCTTTTTGCCCAAACATATAGGGAATTTCTGCCTTTTGCCCCACAATTAGGGGAATTTCTGCAATTTTAATCCAAAATACGAGGAATTTCTGTCTTTTTGCCCGAAAATAAAGGGAATGCATAACTTTTTGCCATAAAAATGGGAAATTTCTTCATTTTTGCTCCAAAATAAGGGGAATTTCTGCCTTTTTGCCTCTAAATAAGTGGAATTTCTGTCTTTTTCCCCCAAAACAAAGGGAATTTCTGTCTTTTTTGCCCCAAAATAAAGGGAATTTCTGATTTATTACCCTAAAATAAGTGAAATTACTGCAATTTTGCCCCAAAATAAGGGACATTTCTGCCTTTTTGCCCTAAAATATGTGAAATTTCTGCAATTTTACCCCAAAATACGGTGAATTTCCTCCTTTTTCCTCCAAAATAATGAGAATTTCTGCCTTTTTGCTCCAAAATAAGAAAAAATTTTGCTTTTTTTCTCTGAAATAAGTGAAATTTCTGCAATTTTGCCCTAAAATAATGGAAATTTCTGCAATTATTTTCTATAAGAAGGGAAATGTCTGCAATTTTGCCCCAAAATAAAGAGAATTTCTCTTTTTTGCCCCAAAATAAAGGAAATTTCAGCCTTTTCACCTGAAAATAAGTGAAATTTCTGCAATTTTGCCCCAAAAAAAGGAAATTTCTGCAATTTTGCCCCAAAATAAGGTAAATTCCTGCAATTTTGCCCCAAAATAGAGGAAATTTCTGGAATTACGCCAAAATAAGAGGAATTTCTGATTTTTGCCCCAAAATAAAAAGAATTTCTGGCTTTTGCCCCAAAATTAGGAAAATTTCTGCAATTTTGCTCCAAAATACAGAGAATTTCTGCCTTTTTGCCCGAAAATAATGGGAATGCATACTTTTTTGCCATAAAAAGGTAAATTTCTTCATTTTTGCTCCAAAATAAGAGAAATTTTTGCCTTTTTGCCTCTAAATATGTGGAATTTCTGCCATTTCCCCCAAAACAAAGGAAATTTCTGTCTTTTTTGCCCCAAAATAAGGGGAATTTCTGACTTATTACCCTGAAATATGTGAAATTTCTGCAATTTTGCCCCAATATAAGGGAAATTTCTGTCTTTTTGCCCTCAAATAAGGGGAATTTCAGCCTTTTTACCTCAAAATAAGGAGAATTTCTGCCGTTTTGCCCCAAAATAAGGGAAATTTCTGCCTTTTTTCACTGAAATAAGTGAAATTTCTGCAATTTTGCCCTAAAATAAGTGAAATTTCTGCAATTCTGCCCAATAATAAGGGAAATTTCTGGAATTTTGCCCCAAAATACGGGAAATTTCTTTATTTTTGCCCATAAATAAAAAGAATAGATAACTTTTTGCCTTAAAAAAAATTTCTTCATTTTTGCTCCAAAATAAGGAGAATTTCTGCTTTTTTGCCTCTAAATAAGTGGAATTTCTGTCTTTTTCCACCAAAACAAAGGGATTTTCTGTCTTTTTTGCCCCAAAATAAGGAAATTTTCTGACTTATTACCCTGAAATAAGTGAAATTTCTGCAATTTTACCCCAAAATAAGGGAAATTTCTGCCTTTTTGCCCCCAAATAAGGGGAATTCAGCCTTTTTACCTCAAAATAAGAGGAATTTCTGCATTTTTGCCACAAAATATTAGAAATTTCTGTTTTTTTACCACAAAATAAAAAAAAATTTCTGCCTTTTTTCCCTGAAATAAGTCAAATTTCTGCAATTTTGCCCCTAAATAAGAGAAATTTCTGCAATCTTGCCCCAAAATAAGGGAAATTTCTGGAATTTTGCCCCAAAAGAAGTGGAATTTCTGAGTTTTGCCCCAAAATAAGGAGAATTTCTGTCTTTTGCCAAAACATATAGTGAATTTCTGCCTTTTTGCCCCACAATTAGGGGAATTTCTTCAATTTTGCTCCAAAATACGGGGAATTTCTGCCTTTTTTCCCAAAAATAAGGGAAATGCATAACTTTTTGCCATAAAAAAGGAAAATTTCTTCATTTCTTCTTTAAAATAAGGGGAATTTCTGCCTTTTTGCCTCTAAATAAGTAGAATTTCTGTCTTTTCCCCCTAAAACAACGGGAATTTCTGTCTTTTTTGCCCCAAAATAAGGGGAATTTCTGACTTATTACTCTGAAATAAGTGAAATTTCTGCAATTTTGCCCCAAAACAATGGAAATTTCTGCCTTTTTGCCCTGAAATATGTGAAATTTCTGCAATTTTACCCCAAAATAAGGTGAATTTCTGCCTTTTTGCACTAAAATAATGGGAATTTCTGTCTTTTTGCTTCAAAATAAGAAACATTTTTGCTTTATTTCTCCGAAATAATTGAAATTTCTGCAATTTTGCCCTAATATAAGGTAAATTTCTGCAATTTTTTCCTATAACAAGGGAAATTTCTGCAATTTTGCCCCAAAATAAGGGGATTTTCTCCCTTTTTGCCCCAAAATAAAGAAAAGTTCAGACTTTTTACCTGAAAATATCTGAATTTTCTGCAATTTTGCCCCAAATAAGGGAAATTTGTGCAATTTTGCACCAAAATAAGGAAAATTCCTGAAATTTTGCCCCAAAAGAAAGTAAATTTCTTGAATTTTGCCCCAAAATAAGGGGAATTTCTGATTTTTGCCCCAAAATAAAGGGAATTTATGCCTTTTGCCCCAAAATTTGGGAATTTCTGCAATTTTGCTCCAAAATACGGGGAATTTCTGTTTTTTGCCCGAAAATAATGGGAATGCATACCTTTTTGCCATAAAAAGGAAAATTTCTTCATTTTTGCTCCAAAATAAGGGGAATTTCTGCAATTTGCCTCTAAATAAGTGGAATTTCTGTTTTTTTCCCCCAAAACAAAGGGAATTTCTGTCTTTTTTTCCCCAAAATAAGGGGAATTTCTGACTTATTACCATGAAATAAGTGAAATTTCTGCAATTTTGCCTCAAAATAAGGGAAATTTCTGCCTTTTTACCTTGAAATATGTGAAATTTCTGCAATTTTACCCCAAAATAAGTCGAATTTCTGCCTTTTTGCCCCAAAATAAGAAAAATTTTTGCTTTTTTTCTCTGAAATAAGTGAAATTTTGCAATTTTGCCCTAAAATAAGGAAAATTTCTGCAATTTTTCCCCACAATAAGGGAAATTTCTGCAATTTTGCCTCAAAATTAGAGGAATTTCTCCCTTTTTGCCCCAAAATAAAGGAAATTTCAGCCTTTTTTCCTGAAAATAAGTGAAATTTCTGCAATTTTGCCTTAAAATAAGGTAAATTTCTTTAATTTTGCCCCAAAATAAAGGAAATTTTTTGAATTTTGCCCCAAAATGAAGGGATTTTCTGATTTTTGCCCCAAAATAAAAGGAATTTCTGCCTTTTGCCCCAAAATTAGGGAAATTTCTGCAATTTTGCTCCAAAATACGGGGAATTTCTGCCTTTTTTTCCGAAATTAATGGGAATGCATACCTTTTTGCCATAAAAATAAAATTTCTTCATTTTTGCTCCAAAATAAGGGGAATTTCTGCCTTTTTGCCTCTAAATGAGTGGAATTTCTGTCTTTTTCCTTCAAAACAAAGGGAATTTCTGTCTTTTTTGCCCCAAAATAAGATTAATTTCTGACTTATTACCCTGAAATAAGTGAAATTTCTGCAATTTTTCCCCAAAATAAGGGAAATTTCTGCATTGTTGCCCTGAAATATGTGAAATTTCTGAAATTTTACCCCAAAATACGGTGAATTTCTGCCTTTTTCCCCCAAAAGAAAGGGAATTTCTCCCTTTTTGCACCAAAATAAAGGAAATTTCAGTCTTTTTACCTGAAAATAACTGAAATTTCTGCAATTTTGCCCCAAATAAGGAAAATTTCTGAAATTTTGCCCCAAAATAAGGTAAATTCCTGTAATTTTTCCCCCAAAAAAAGGAAATTTCTAGAATTTTGCCATAAAACACGGGGAATTTCTGATTTTTGCCCCAAAATAAAGGGAATTTCTGCCTTTTGCCCCAAAAATAGGGGAATTTCTGCAATTTTGCTCCAAAATACGGGGAATTTCTGCCTTTTTGCCTGAAAATAATGGGAATGCATACCTTTTTGCCATAAAAAGAGAAATTTCTTCATTTTTGCTTCAAAATAAGAGGAATTTCTGCCTTTTTGCCTCTAAATAAGTGGAATTTCTGTCTTTTTCCCCCAAAACAAAAGGAATTTCTGTCTTTTTTGCCCCAAAATAAGGGGAATTTATGACTTATTACCCTGAAATAAGTGAAATTTTTGCAATTTTGCCCTAAAATAAAGGAAATTTCTGCAATTTTGCCCCAATGTAAAGGAAATTTCTGCAATTTTGCCCAAAAATAAGGAGAATTTCTGACAGTTTGCCCCCGAAATAAGATTTTCTGTCTTTTAGCCCCAAAATAAGGAGAATTTCTGTCTTTTTCCCCAAAAATTATGAGAATTTCTGCAATTTTGCTTCAAAATACGGGGAATTTCTGCTTTTATCCCAATAGTAAGGGGAATGCATACCTTTTTGCCATAAAAAGGGAAATTTCTTCATTTTTGCTTCAAAATAAGGGGAATTTCTGCCTTTTTGCCTCTAAATAAGTGGAATTTCTGTCTTTTTCCCCAAAAACAAAGAGAATTTCTGTATTTTTTGCCCCAAAATAAGGGGAATTTCTTACTTATTACACTGAAATAAGTGAAATTTTTGCAATTTTGCCCTAAAATAAGGGAAATTTCTGCAATTTTGCCCCAATGTAAAAGAAATTTCTGCAATTTTGCCCAAAAATAAGGGGAATTTCTGACAGTTTGCCCCCGAAAAAAAAAGATTTTCTGTCTTTTTGCCCCAAAATAAGGAGAATTTCTGTCTTTTTGCCCGAAAATTAGGAGAATTTCTGCAATTTTGCTTCAAAATATGGGGAATTTCTGCTTTTTATCCCGAAAGTAAGGGGAATGTATACCTTTTGCCGCAAAAAAGGGAAATTTCTTCATTTTTGCCCCAAAATAAGAGAAATTTCTGCCTTTTTACCTCACAATAAATGAAATTTCTGCCTTTTTACCCAAAAATAAACGGATTTTCTGTCTTTTTGCCCCAAAATAAAAGGAATTTTTGAATTATGCCCTGAAATAAGTGAAATTTCTGCAATTTGGCCCCAAAATAAAAGAAATTTCTGCCTTTTGCCACAAAATAAAGAGAATTTCTGCCTTTTTGCCCGAAAATTATGAGAATTTCTGCAATTTTGCTTCAAAATACGAGGAATTTCTGCTTTTTATCCCGAAAGTAAGGGGAATGTATAACTTTTACCACAAAAAAGGGAAATTTCTTCATTTTTGCCCCAAAATAAGAGGAATTTCTGCCTTTTTACCTCAAAATAAGAGAAATTTCTCCCTTTTTACCCAAAAATAAATGGAATTTATGTCTTTTTGCCCCAAAAAAAGGAATTTTTGAATTATTCCCTGAAATAAGTGATATATCTGCAATTTTGCCCCAAAATAAAAGAAATTTCTGCCTTTTTGCCACAAAATAAGGGGAATTACTGTCTTCTTGCCCGAAAATAAGGGCATTTCTGCCTTTTTGCTCCCAAATAAGAGGAATTTCAGCCTTTTTACCTCAAAATAAGGAAAATTTCTGCATTTTTTCCACAAAATATTAAGAATTTCTGCATTTTTGCCCCAAAATAAGGGAAATTTCTGCTTTTTGCCCTGAAATATGTGAAATTTCTGCAATTTTACCCCAAAATAAGGTGAATTTCTGCCTTTTTGCCGCAAAATAATGGGAATTTCTGCCTTTTGCCCAAAAACTAAGAAAAATTTTTGCATTTTCTCAGAAATAAGTGAAATTTCTGAAATTTTGCCCCAAAATGAGTGAAATTTCTGCAATTTTGCCCCAAAATAAGTGAAATTTTTTGAATTTTGCCCCAAAATAAATGGAATTTCTGAGTTTTGCCCCAAAATAAGGAGAATTTCCGTCTTTTTGCCCAAACATATAGGGAATTTCTGCCTTTTGCCCCACAATTAGGGGAATTTCTGCAATTTTAATCCAAAATACGAGGAATTTCTGTCTTTTTGCCCGAAAATAAAGGGAATGCATAACTTTTTGCCATAAAAATGGGAAATTTCTTCATTTTTGCTCCAAAATAAGGGGAATTTCTGCCTTTTTGCCTCTAAATAAGTGGAATTTCTGTCTTTTTCCCCCAAAACAAAGGGAATTTCTGTCTTTTTTGCCCCAAAATAAAGGGAATTTCTGATTTATTACCCTAAAATAAGTGAAATTACTGCAATTTTGCCCCAAAATAAGGGACATTTCTGCCTTTTTGCCCTAAAATATGTGAAATTTCTGCAATTTTACCCCAAAATACGGTGAATTTCCTCCTTTTTCCTCCAAAATAATGAGAATTTCTGCCTTTTTGCTCCAAAATAAGAAAAAATTTTGCTTTTTTTCTCTGAAATAAGTGAAATTTCTGCAATTTTGCCCTAAAATAATGGAAATTTCTGCAATTATTTTCTATAAGAAGGGAAATGTCTGCAATTTTGCCCCAAAATAAAGAGAATTTCTCTTTTTTGCCCCAAAATAAAGGAAATTTCAGCCTTTTCACCTGAAAATAAGTGAAATTTCTGCAATTTTGCCCCAAAAAAAGGAAATTTCTGCAATTTTGCCCCAAAATAAGGTAAATTCCTGCAATTTTGCCCCAAAATAGAGGAAATTTCTGGAATTACGCCAAAATAAGAGGAATTTCTGATTTTTGCCCCAAAATAAAAAGAATTTCTGGCTTTTGCCCCAAAATTAGGAAAATTTCTGCAATTTTGCTCCAAAATACAGAGAATTTCTGCCTTTTTGCCCGAAAATAATGGGAATGCATACTTTTTTGCCATAAAAAGGTAAATTTCTTCATTTTTGCTCCAAAATAAGAGAAATTTTTGCCTTTTTGCCTCTAAATATGTGGAATTTCTGCCATTTCCCCCAAAACAAAGGAAATTTCTGTCTTTTTTGCCCCAAAATAAGGGGAATTTCTGACTTATTACCCTGAAATATGTGAAATTTCTGCAATTTTGCCCCAATATAAAGGAAATTTCTGTCTTTTTGCCCTCAAATAAGGGGAATTTCAGCCTTTTTACCTCAAAATAAGGAGAATTTCTGCCGTTTTGCCCCAAAATAAGGGAAATTTCTGCCTTTTTTCACTGAAATAAGTGAAATTTCTGCAATTTTGCCCTAAAATAAGTGAAATTTCTGCAATTCTGCCCAATAATAAGGGAAATTTCTGGAATTTTGCCCCAAAATACGGGAAATTTCTTTATTTTTGCCCATAAATAAAAAGAATAGATAACTTTTTGCCTTAAAAAAAATTTCTTCATTTTTGCTCCAAAATAAGGAGAATTTCTGCTTTTTTGCCTCTAAATAAGTGGAATTTCTGTCTTTTTCCACCAAAACAAAGGGATTTTCTGTCTTTTTTGCCCCAAAATAAGGAAATTTTCTGACTTATTACCCTGAAATAAGTGAAATTTCTGCAATTTTACCCCAAAATAAGGGAAATTTCTGCCTTTTTGCCCCCAAATAAGGGGAATTCAGCCTTTTTACCTCAAAATAAGAGGAATTTCTGCATTTTTGCCACAAAATATTAGAAATTTCTGTTTTTTTACCACAAAATAAAAAAAAATTTCTGCCTTTTTTCCCTAAAATAAGTCAAATTTCTGCAATTTTGCCCCTAAATAAGAGAAATTTCTGCAATCTTGCCCCAAAATAAGGGAAATTTCTGGAATTTTGCCCCAAAAGAAGTGGAATTTCTGAGTTTTGCCCCAAAATAAGGAGAATTTCTGTCTTTTGCCAAAACATATAGTGAATTTCTGCCTTTTTGCCCCACAATTAGGGGAATTTCTTCAATTTTGCTCCAAAATACGGGGAATTTCTGCCTTTTTTCCCAAAAATAAGGGAAATGCATAACTTTTTGCCATAAAAAAGGAAAATTTCTTCATTTCTTCTTTAAAATAAGGGGAATTTCTGCCTTTTTGCCTCTAAATAAGTAGAATTTCTGTCTTTTCCCCCCAAAACAACGGGAATTTCTGTCTTTTTTGCCCCAAAATAAGGGGAATTTCTGACTTATTACTCTGAAATAAGTGAAATTTCTGCAATTTTGCCCCAAAACAATGGAAATTTCTGCCTTTTTGCCCTGAAATATGTGAAATTTCTGCAATTTTACCCCAAAATAAGGTGAATTTCTGCCTTTTTGCACTAAAATAATGGGAATTTCTGTCTTTTTGCTTCAAAATAAGAAACATTTTTGCTTTATTTCTCCGAAATAATTGAAATTTCTGCAATTTTGCCCTAATATAAGGTAAATTTCTGCAATTTTTTCCTATAACAAGGGAAATTTCTGCAATTTTGCCCCAAAATAAGGGGATTTTCTCCCTTTTTGCCCCAAAATAAAGAAAAGTTCAGACTTTTTACCTGAAAATATCTGAATTTTCTGCAATTTTGCCCCAAATAAGGGAAATTTGTGCAATTTTGCACCAAAATAAGGAAAATTCCTGAAATTTTGCCCCAAAAGAAAGTAAATTTCTTGAATTTTGCCCCAAAATAAGGGGAATTTCTGATTTTTGCCCCAAAATAAAGGGAATTTATGCCTTTTGCCCCAAAATTTGGGAATTTCTGCAATTTTGCTCCAAAATACGGGGAATTTCTGTTTTTTGCCCGAAAATAATGGGAATGCATACCTTTTTGCCATAAAAAGGAAAATTTCTTCATTTTTGCTCCAAAATAAGGGGAATTTCTGCAATTTGCCTCTAAATAAGTGGAATTTCTGTTTTTTTCCCCCCAAACAAAGGGAATTTCTGTCTTTTTTTCCCCAAAATAAGGGGAATTTCTGACTTATTACCATGAAATAAGTGAAATTTCTGCAATTTTGCCTCAAAATAAGGGAAATTTCTGCCTTTTTACCTTGAAATATGTGAAATTTCTGCAATTTTACCCCAAAATAAGTCGAATTTCTGCCTTTTTGCCCCAAAATAAGAAAAATTTTTGCTTTTTTTCTCTGAAATAAGTGAAATTTTGCAATTTTGCCCTAAAATAAGGAAAATTTCTGCAATTTTTCCCCACAATAAGGGAAATTTCTGCAATTTTGCCTCAAAATTAGAGGAATTTCTCCCTTTTTGCCCCAAAATAAAGGAAATTTCAGCCTTTTTTCCTGAAAATAAGTGAAATTTCTGCAATTTTGCCTTAAAATAAGGTAAATTTCTTTAATTTTGCCCCAAAATAAAGGAAATTTTTTGAATTTTGCCCCAAAATGAAGGGATTTTCTGATTTTTGCCCCAAAATAAAAGGAATTTCTGCCTTTTGCCCCAAAATTAGGGAAATTTCTGCAATTTTGCTCCAAAATACGGGGAATTTCTGCCTTTTTTTCCGAAATTAATGGGAATGCATACCTTTTTGCCATAAAAATAAAATTTCTTCATTTTTGCTCCAAAATAAGGGGAATTTCTGCCTTTTTGCCTCTAAATGAGTGGAATTTCTGTCTTTTTCCTTCAAAACAAAGGGAATTTCTGTCTTTTTTGCCCCAAAATAAGATTAATTTCTGACTTATTACCCTGAAATAAGTGAAATTTCTGCAATTTTTCCCCAAAATAAGGGAAATTTCTGCATTGTTGCCCTGAAATATGTGAAATTTCTGAAATTTTACCCCAAAATACGGTGAATTTCTGCCTTTTTCCCCCAAAAGAAAGGGAATTTCTCCCTTTTTGCACCAAAATAAAGGAAATTTCAGTCTTTTTACCTGAAAATAACTGAAATTTCTGCAATTTTGCCCCAAATAAGGAAAATTTCTGAAATTTTGCCCCAAAATAAGGTAAATTCCTGTAATTTTTCCCCCAAAAAAAGGAAATTTCTAGAATTTTGCCATAAAACACGGGGAATTTCTGATTTTTGCCCCAAAATAAAGGGAATTTCTGCCTTTTGCCCCAAAAATAGGGGAATTTCTGCAATTTTGCTCCAAAATACGGGGAATTTCTGCCTTTTTGCCTGAAAATAATGGGAATGCATACCTTTTTGCCATAAAAAGAGAAATTTCTTCATTTTTGCTTCAAAATAAGAGGAATTTCTGCCTTTTTGCCTCTAAATAAGTGGAATTTCTGTCTTTTTCCCCCAAAACAAAAGGAATTTCTGTCTTTTTTGCCCCAAAATAAGGGGAATTTATGACTTATTACCCTGAAATAAGTGAAATTTTTGCAATTTTGCCCTAAAATAAAGGAAATTTCTGCAATTTTGCCCCAATGTAAAGGAAATTTCTGCAATTTTGCCCAAAAATAAGGAGAATTTCTGACAGTTTGCCCCCGAAATAAGATTTTCTGTCTTTTAGCCCCAAAATAAGGAGAATTTCTGTCTTTTTCCCCAAAAATTATGAGAATTTCTGCAATTTTGCTTCAAAATACAGGGAATTTCTGCTTTTATCCCAATAGTAAGGGGAATGCATACCTTTTTGCCATAAAAAGGGAAATTTCTTCATTTTTGCTTCAAAATAAGGGGAATTTCTGCCTTTTTGCCTCTAAATAAGTGGAATTTCTGTCTTTTTCCCCAAAAACAAAGAGAATTTCTGTATTTTTTGCCCCAAAATAAGGGGAATTTCTTACTTATTACACTGAAATAAGTGAAATTTTTGCAATTTTGCCCTAAAATAAGGGAAATTTCTGCAATTTTGCCCCAATGTAAAAGAAATTTCTGCAATTTTGCCCAAAAATAAGGGGAATTTCTGACAGTTTGCCCCCGAAAAAAAAAGATTTTCTGTCTTTTTGCCCCAAAATAAGGAGAATTTCTGTCTTTTTGCCCGAAAATTAGGAGAATTTCTGCAATTTTGCTTCAAAATATGGGGAATTTCTGCTTTTTATCCCGAAAGTAAGGGGAATGTATACCTTTTGCCGCAAAAAAGGGAAATTTCTTCATTTTTGCCCCAAAATAAGAGAAATTTCTGCCTTTTTACCTCACAATAAATGAAATTTCTGCCTTTTTACCCAAAAATAAACGGATTTTCTGTCTTTTTGCCCCAAAATAAAAGGAATTTTTGAATTATGCCCTGAAATAAGTGAAATTTCTGCAATTTGGCCCCAAAATAAAAGAAATTTCTGCCTTTTGCCACAAAATAAAGAGAATTTCTGCCTTTTTGCCCGAAAATTATGAGAATTTCTGCAATTTTGCTTCAAAATACGAGGAATTTCTGCTTTTTATCCCGAAAGTAAGGGGAATGTATAACTTTTACCACAAAAAAGGGAAATTTCTTCATTTTTGCCCCAAAATAAGAGGAATTTCTGCCTTTTTACCTCAAAATAAGAGAAATTTCTCCCTTTTTACCCAAAAATAAATGGAATTTATGTCTTTTTGCCCCAAAAAAAGGAATTTTTGAATTATTCCCTGAAATAAGTGATATATCTGCAATTTTGCCCCAAAATAAAAGAAATTTCTGCCTTTTTGCCACAAAATAAGGGGAATTACTGTCTTCTTGCCCGAAAATAAGGGCATTTCTGCCTTTTTGCTCCCAAATAAGAGGAATTTCAGCCTTTTTACCTCAAAATAAGGAAAATTTCTGCATTTTTTCCACAAAATATTAAGAATTTCTGCATTTTTGCCCCAAAATAAGGGAAATTTCTGCTTTTTGCCCTGAAATATGTGAAATTTCTGCAATTTTACCCCAAAATAAGGTGAATTTCTGCCTTTTTGCCGCAAAATAATGGGAATTTCTGCCTTTTGCCCAAAAACTAAGAAAAATTTTTGCATTTTCTCAGAAATAAGTGAAATTTCTGAAATTTTGCCCCAAAATGAGTGAAATTTCTGCAATTTTGCCCCAAAATAAGTGAAATTTTTTGAATTTTGCCCCAAAATAAATGGAATTTCTGAGTTTTGCCCCAAAATAAGGAGAATTTCCGTCTTTTTGCCCAAACATATAGGGAATTTCTGCCTTTTGCCCCACAATTAGGGGAATTTCTGCAATTTTAATCCAAAATACGAGGAATTTCTGTCTTTTTGCCCGAAAATAAAGGGAATGCATAACTTTTTGCCATAAAAATGGGAAATTTCTTCATTTTTGCTCCAAAATAAGGGGAATTTCTGCCTTTTTGCCTCTAAATAAGTGGAATTTCTGTCTTTTTCCCCCAAAACAAAGGGAATTTCTGTCTTTTTTGCCCCAAAATAAAGGGAATTTCTGATTTATTACCCTAAAATAAGTGAAATTACTGCAATTTTGCCCCAAAATAAGGGACATTTCTGCCTTTTTGCCCTAAAATATGTGAAATTTCTGCAATTTTACCCCAAAATACGGTGAATTTCCTCCTTTTTCCTCCAAAATAATGAGAATTTCTGCCTTTTTGCTCCAAAATAAGAAAAAATTTTGCTTTTTTTCTCTGAAATAAGTGAAATTTCTGCAATTTTGCCCTAAAATAATGGAAATTTCTGCAATTATTTTCTATAAGAAGGGAAATGTCTGCAATTTTGCCCCAAAATAAAGAGAATTTCTCTTTTTTGCCCCAAAATAAAGGAAATTTCAGCCTTTTCACCTGAAAATAAGTGAAATTTCTGCAATTTTGCCCCAAAAAAAGGAAATTTCTGCAATTTTGCCCCAAAATAAGGTAAATTCCTGCAATTTTGCCCCAAAATAGAGGAAATTTCTGGAATTACGCCAAAATAAGAGGAATTTCTGATTTTTGCCCCAAAATAAAAAGAATTTCTGGCTTTTGCCCCAAAATTAGGAAAATTTCTGCAATTTTGCTCCAAAATACAGAGAATTTCTGCCTTTTTGCCCGAAAATAATGGGAATGCATACTTTTTTGCCATAAAAAGGTAAATTTCTTCATTTTTGCTCCAAAATAAGAGAAATTTTTGCCTTTTTGCCTCTAAATATGTGGAATTTCTGCCATTTCCCCCAAAACAAAGGAAATTTCTGTCTTTTTTGCCCCAAAATAAGGGGAATTTCTGACTTATTACCCTGAAATATGTGAAATTTCTGCAATTTTGCCCCAATATAAAGGAAATTTCTGTCTTTTTGCCCTCAAATAAGGGGAATTTCAGCCTTTTTACCTCAAAATAAGGAGAATTTCTGCCGTTTTGCCCCAAAATAAGGGAAATTTCTGCCTTTTTTCACTGAAATAAGTGAAATTTCTGCAATTTTGCCCTAAAATAAGTGAAATTTCTGCAATTCTGCCCAATAATAAGGGAAATTTCTGGAATTTTGCCCCAAAATACGGGAAATTTCTTTATTTTTGCCCATAAATAAAAAGAATAGATAACTTTTTGCCTTAAAAAAAATTTCTTCATTTTTGCTCCAAAATAAGGAGAATTTCTGCTTTTTTGCCTCTAAATAAGTGGAATTTCTGTCTTTTTCCACCAAAACAAAGGGATTTTCTGTCTTTTTTGCCCCAAAATAAGGAAATTTTCTGACTTATTACCCTGAAATAAGTGAAATTTCTGCAATTTTACCCCAAAATAAGGGAAATTTCTGCCTTTTTGCCCCCAAATAAGGGGAATTCAGCCTTTTTACCTCAAAATAAGAGGAATTTCTGCATTTTTGCCACAAAATATTAGAAATTTCTGTTTTTTTACCACAAAATAAAAAAAAATTTCTGCCTTTTTTCCCTAAAATAAGTCAAATTTCTGCAATTTTGCCCCTAAATAAGAGAAATTTCTGCAATCTTGCCCCAAAATAAGGGAAATTTCTGGAATTTTGCCCCAAAAGAAGTGGAATTTCTGAGTTTTGCCCCAAAATAAGGAGAATTTCTGTCTTTTGCCAAAACATATAGTGAATTTCTGCCTTTTTGCCCCACAATTAGGGGAATTTCTTCAATTTTGCTCCAAAATACGGGGAATTTCTGCCTTTTTTCCCAAAAATAAGGGAAATGCATAACTTTTTGCCATAAAAAAGGAAAATTTCTTCATTTCTTCTTTAAAATAAGGGGAATTTCTGCCTTTTTGCCTCTAAATAAGTAGAATTTCTGTCTTTTCCCCCCAAAACAACGGGAATTTCTGTCTTTTTTGCCCCAAAATAAGGGGAATTTCTGACTTATTACTCTGAAATAAGTGAAATTTCTGCAATTTTGCCCCAAAACAATGGAAATTTCTGCCTTTTTGCCCTGAAATATGTGAAATTTCTGCAATTTTACCCCAAAATAAGGTGAATTTCTGCCTTTTTGCACTAAAATAATGGGAATTTCTGTCTTTTTGCTTCAAAATAAGAAACATTTTTGCTTTATTTCTCCGAAATAATTGAAATTTCTGCAATTTTGCCCTAATATAAGGTAAATTTCTGCAATTTTTTCCTATAACAAGGGAAATTTCTGCAATTTTGCCCCAAAATAAGGGGATTTTCTCCCTTTTTGCCCCAAAATAAAGAAAAGTTCAGACTTTTTACCTGAAAATATCTGAATTTTCTGCAATTTTGCCCCAAATAAGGGAAATTTGTGCAATTTTGCACCAAAATAAGGAAAATTCCTGAAATTTTGCCCCAAAAGAAAGTAAATTTCTTGAATTTTGCCCCAAAATAAGGGGAATTTCTGATTTTTGCCCCAAAATAAAGGGAATTTATGCCTTTTGCCCCAAAATTTGGGAATTTCTGCAATTTTGCTCCAAAATACGGGGAATTTCTGTTTTTTGCCCGAAAATAATGGGAATGCATACCTTTTTGCCATAAAAAGGAAAATTTCTTCATTTTTGCTCCAAAATAAGGGGAATTTCTGCAATTTGCCTCTAAATAAGTGGAATTTCTGTTTTTTTCCCCCAAAACAAAGGGAATTTCTGTCTTTTTTTCCCCAAAATAAGGGGAATTTCTGACTTATTACCATGAAATAAGTGAAATTTCTGCAATTTTGCCTCAAAATAAGGGAAATTTCTGCCTTTTTACCTTGAAATATGTGAAATTTCTGCAATTTTACCCCAAAATAAGTCGAATTTCTGCCTTTTTGCCCCAAAATAAGAAAAATTTTTGCTTTTTTTCTCTGAAATAAGTGAAATTTTGCAATTTTGCCCTAAAATAAGGAAAATTTCTGCAATTTTTCCCCACAATAAGGGAAATTTCTGCAATTTTGCCTCAAAATTAGAGGAATTTCTCCCTTTTTGCCCCAAAATAAAGGAAATTTCAGCCTTTTTTCCTGAAAATAAGTGAAATTTCTGCAATTTTGCCTTAAAATAAGGTAAATTTCTTTAATTTTGCCCCAAAATAAAGGAAATTTTTTGAATTTTGCCCCAAAATGAAGGGATTTTCTGATTTTTGCCCCAAAATAAAAGGAATTTCTGCCTTTTGCCCCAAAATTAGGGAAATTTCTGCAATTTTGCTCCAAAATACGGGGAATTTCTGCCTTTTTTTCCGAAATTAATGGGAATGCATACCTTTTTGCCATAAAAATAAAATTTCTTCATTTTTGCTCCAAAATAAGGGGAATTTCTGCCTTTTTGCCTCTAAATGAGTGGAATTTCTGTCTTTTTCCTTCAAAACAAAGGGAATTTCTGTCTTTTTTGCCCCAAAATAAGATTAATTTCTGACTTATTACCCTGAAATAAGTGAAATTTCTGCAATTTTTCCCCAAAATAAGGGAAATTTCTGCATTGTTGCCCTGAAATATGTGAAATTTCTGAAATTTTACCCCAAAATACGGTGAATTTCTGCCTTTTTCCCCCAAAAGAAAGGGAATTTCTCCCTTTTTGCACCAAAATAAAGGAAATTTCAGTCTTTTTACCTGAAAATAACTGAAATTTCTGCAATTTTGCCCCAAATAAGGAAAATTTCTGAAATTTTGCCCCAAAATAAGGTAAATTCCTGTAATTTTTCCCCCAAAAAAAGGAAATTTCTAGAATTTTGCCATAAAACACGGGGAATTTCTGATTTTTGCCCCAAAATAAAGGGAATTTCTGACTTTTGCCCCAAAAATAGGGGAATTTCTGCAATTTTGCTCCAAAATACGGGGAATTTCTGCCTTTTTGCCTGAAAATAATGGGAATGCATACCTTTTTGCCATAAAAAGAGAAATTTCTTCATTTTTGCTTCAAAATAAGAGGAATTTCTGCCTTTTTGCCTCTAAATAAGTGGAATTTCTGTCTTTTTCCCCCAAAACAAAAGGAATTTCTGTCTTTTTTGCCCCAAAATAAGGGGAATTTATGACTTATTACCCTGAAATAAGTGAAATTTTTGCAATTTTGCCCTAAAATAAAGGAAATTTCTGCAATTTTGCCCCAATGTAAAGGAAATTTCTGCAATTTTGCCCAAAAATAAGGAGAATTTCTGACAGTTTGCCCCCGAAATAAGATTTTCTGTCTTTTAGCCCCAAAATAAGGAGAATTTCTGTCTTTTTCCCCAAAAATTATGAGAATTTCTGCAATTTTGCTTCAAAATACGGGGAATTTCTGCTTTTATCCCAATAGTAAGGGGAATGCATACCTTTTTGCCATAAAAAGGGAAATTTCTTCATTTTTGCTTCAAAATAAGGGGAATTTCTGCCTTTTTGCCTCTAAATAAGTGGAATTTCTGTCTTTTTCCCCAAAAACAAAGAGAATTTCTGTATTTTTTGCCCCAAAATAAGGGGAATTTCTTACTTATTACACTGAAATAAGTGAAATTTTTGCAATTTTGCCCTAAAATAAGGGAAATTTCTGCAATTTTGCCCCAATGTAAAAGAAATTTCTGCAATTTTGCCCAAAAATAAGGGGAATTTCTGACAGTTTGCCCCCGAAAAAAAAAGATTTTCTGTCTTTTTGCCCCAAAATAAGGAGAATTTCTGTCTTTTTGCCCGAAAATTAGGAGAATTTCTGCAATTTTGCTTCAAAATATGGGGAATTTCTGCTTTTTATCCCGAAAGTAAGGGGAATGTATACCTTTTGCCGCAAAAAAGAGAAATTTCTTCATTTTTGCCCCAAAATAAGAGAAATTTCTGCCTTTTTAACTCACAATAAATGAAATTTCTGCCTTTTTACCCAAAAATAAACGGATTTTCTGTCTTTTTGCCCCAAAATAAAAGGAATTTTTGAATTATGCCCTGAAATAAGTGAAATTTCTGCAATTTGGCCCCAAAATAAAAGAAATTTCTGCCTTTTGCCACAAAATAAAGAGAATTTCTGCCTTTTTGCCCGAAAATTATGAGAATTTCTGCAATTTTGCTTCAAAATACGGGGAATTTCTGCTTTTATCCCAATAGTAAGGGAATGCATACCTTTTTGCCATAAAAAGGGAAATTTCTTCATTTTTGCTCCAAAATAAGGGGAATTTCTGCCTTTTTGCCTCTAAATAAGTGGAATTTCTGTCTTTTTCCTCCAAAACAAAAGGAATTTCTGTCTTTTTTGCCCCAAAATAAGTGGAATTTCTGACTTGTTACCATTAAATAAGTGAAATTTCTGCAATTTTGCCCCAAAATAAGGGAAATTTCTGCTTTTTTGCCCTGAAATATGTGAAATTTCTGCAATTTTATCCCAAAATACTGTGAATTTCTGCCTTTTTCCCCCAAAATATAGGGAATTTCTCCCTTTTTCCCTTAAAATAAAGGAAATTTCAGCCTTTTTACCTGAAAATAAGTGAAATTTTTGCAATTTTGCCCAAAATAAGGGAAATTTCTGCAATTTTGCCCCAAAATAAGGTAAATTCCTGTAATTTTGCCCCCCAAAAAGGAAATTTCTAGAATTTTGACCCAAAACACGAAGAATTTCTGATTCTTGCCTCAAAATAAAGGGAATTTCTGCCTTTTGCCCCAAAATTAGGGGAATTTCTGCAATTTTGCTCCAAAATACGGGGAATTTCTGCCTTTTTGCCTGAAAATAATGGGAATGCATACCTTTTTGCCATAAAAAGAGAAATTTCTTCATTTTTGCTTCAAAATAAGGGGAATTTCTGCCTTTTTGCCTCTAAATAAGTGGAATTTCTGTCTTTTTCCCCAAAAACAAAGGGAATTTATGTGTTTTTTGGCCCAAAATAAGGGGAATTTCTTACTTATTACCCTGAAATAAGTAAAATTTTTGCAATTTTGCCCTAAAATAAGGGAAATTTCTGCAATTTTGCCCCAATGTAAAGGAAATTTCTGCAGTTTTGCCCAAAAATAAGGGGAGTTTCTGACAGTTTGCTCCCGAAAAAAGAAGATTTTCTGTCTTTTGGCCTCAAAATAAGGAGAATTTCTGTCTTTTTGCCCGAAAATTAGGAGAATTACTGCAATTTTGCTTCAAAATACAGGGAATTTCTGCTTTATATCCCGAAAGTAAGGGGAATGTTTACCTTTTGCCACAAAAAAGGGAAATTTCTTTATTTTTGCCCCAAAATAAAAAGAATTTCTGCCTTTTTACCTTAAAATAAGTGAAATTTCTGCCTTTTTACCCAAAAATAAACGGATTTTCTGTCTTTTTGCCCCAAAATATAAGGAATTTTTGAATTATGCCCTGAAATAAGTGAAATTTCTGCAATTTGGCCCCAAATTAAAAGAAATTTCTGCCTTTTTGCCACAAAATAAGGAGAATTTCTTTCTTTTTGCCCGAAAAATATGAGAATTTCTGCAATTTTGCTTCAAAATACAGGGAATTTCTGCTTTTATCCCAAAAGTAAGGGGAATGCATACCTTTTTGCCATAAAAAGGGAAATTTCTTCATTTTTGCTCCAAAATAAGGGGAATTTCTGCCTTTTTGCCTCTAAATAAGTGGAATTTCTGTCTTTTTCCCCCAAAACAAAGGGAATTTCTGTCTGTTTTGTTCCAAAATAAGGGGAATTTCTGACTTATTACCCTAAAATAAGTGAAATTTCTGCAATTTTGCCCCAAAATAAGGGAAATTTCTGCCTTTTTGCCCTGAAATATGTGAAATTTCTGCAATTTTACCCCAAAATACGGTGAATTTCTGCCTTTTTCCCCCAAAATAAAGGGAATTTCTCTCTTTTTGCCCCAAAATAAAGGAAATTTCAGCCTTTTTACCTGAAAATTAGTGAAATTTATGCAATTTTGCCCCAAATAAGGGAAATTTCTGCAATTTTGCCCCAAAATAAGGTAAATTCCTGTAATTTTGCCCCCAAAATAGGAAATTTCTAGAATTTTGCCCCAAAACACGAAGAATTTCTGATTTTTGCCTCTAAATAAAGGGAATTTCTGCCTTTTGCCCCCAAATTAGGGGAATTTCTGCAATTTTGCTCCAAAATACGGGGAATTTCTGCCTTTTTGCCTGAAAATAATGGGAATGCGTATCTTTTTGCCATAAAAAAAAAATTTCTTCATTTTTGCTTCAAAATAAGGGGAATTTCTGCCTTTTTGCCCCTAAATAAGTGGAATTTCGGTCTTTTTCCCCAAAAACAAAGGGAATTTATGTGTTTTTTGCCCCAAAATAAGGGGAATTTCTTACTCATTACCCTGAAATAAGTGAATTTTTTGCAATTTTGCCCTAAAATAAGGAAAATTTCTGCAATTTTGCCCAAAAATAAGGGGAATTTCTGACAGTTTGCTCCCAAAAAAAGAAGATTTTCTGTCTTTTTGCCACAAAATAACGAGAATTTCTGTCTTTTTGCCTGAAAATTAGGAGAATTTCTGCAATTTTGCTTCAAAATACGGGGAATTTCTGCTTTTTATCCCGAAAGTATGGGGAATGTATACCTTTTGCCACAAAAAAGGGAAATTTCTTCATTTTTGCCCCAAAATAAGAGGAATTTCTGCCTTTTTACCTCAAAATAAGTGAAATTTCTGCCTTTTTACCCAAAAATAAACGGATTTTCTGTCTTTTTGCCCCAAAATATAAGGAATTTTTGAATTATGCCCTGAAATAAGTGAAATTTCTGCAATTTGGCCTCAAAATAAAAGAAATTTCTGCCTTTTTGCCACACAATAAGAAGAATTTCTGTCTTTTTGCCCCAAAATAAGGAAAATTTCTGCCTTTTTGCCCCCAAATAAAAGGAATTTCAGCCTTTTTACCTGAAAATAAGTGAAATTTCTTCAATTTTGCCCCATATAAGGGAAATTTCTGCAACTTTGCTCCAAAATAAGGTAAATTCCTGCAATTTTACCCCAAAATAAAGGAAATTTCTTGAATTTTGCCCCAAAATATGGAGAATTTCTGATTTTGGCCTCAAAATAAAGGGAATTTCTGCCTTTTGCCCCAAAATTAAGGGAATTTCTGCAATTTTTATCCAAAATACTGTAAATTTCTGCCTTTTTGCCCAAAAATAATGGGAATGCATACTTTTTTGCCATAAAAAGGGAAATTTCTTCATTTTTGCTCAAAAAAGGGGAATTTCTGCCTTTTTGCCTCTAAATAAGTGGAATATCTGTCTTTTTACCCCAAAACAAAGGGATTTTCTGTCTTTTTGCCCCAAAATAAGAAAAATTTCTGACTTATTACCCTGAAATAAGTGAAATTTCTGCAATTTTGCCGCAAAATAAGGGAAATTTCTGCCTTTTTGCCCCCAAATAAGGGGAATTTCAGCATTTTTACCTCAAAATAAAGGGAATTTCTGCATTTTTGCCACAAAATATTAGGAATTTCTGCCTTTTTCCCCAAAATAAGGAAAATTTCTGCCTTTTTTCCCTGAAATAAGTGAAATTTCTGCAATTTTGCCCCAAAATATTGGAAATTTCTGCAATTTTGCCCCAAAATAAGTGGAATTTCTGAGTTTTGCCCGAAATAAGGAGAATTTCTGTCTTTTTGCCCCAACATATAGGAAATTTCTGCCTTTTTGTACCACGATTAGGGAAATTTCTGCAATTTTGCTCCAAAATAGAGGGAATTTCTGCCTTTATGCCCGAAAATAAAGGGAATGCATAACCTTTTGCCATAAAAAAGGGAAATTTCTTCATTTTTGCTCCAAAATAAGGGTAATTTCTGCGTTTTTACCTCTAAATAAGTGGAATTTCTATCTTTTTTCCCAAAACAAAGAGAATTTCTGTCTTTTTTGCCCCAAAATAAGGAAAATTTCTGATTTATTACCCTGAAATAAGTGAAATTTCTGCAATTTTGCTCCAAAATACAAGAAACTTCTGCGTTTTTGCCCGAAAATAATGGGAATGCATAACTTTTTGCCATAAAAAATGAAATTTCTTCATTTTAGCTCCAAAATAAGGGGAATTTCTGTCTTTTTGCCTCTAAATAAGTGGAATTTCTGCAATTTTGCTTTAAATTAAGAGAAATTTCTGCAATATTTCCCCATTATAAGGGAAATTTCTGCAATTTTGCTCCAAAATACGGGAAATTTCTGCCTTTTTTCTAAAAAATAAGGGAAATGCATAATTTTTTGCCATAAAAAAGGGAAATATCTTCATTTTTGCTCCAAAATAAGAGGAATTTCTGCATTTTTGCCTCTAAATAAGTGGAATTTCTGCCTTTTTCCCCCAAAACAAAAGGAATTTCTGTCTTTTTTGCCCCAAAATAAGGGAAATGTCTGCCTTTTTGCCCTGAAATATGTGAAAATTCTGCAATTTTCCCCCAAAATAAGGTGAATTTCTTCATTTTGCCCCAAAATAATGGGAATTTCTGCCTTTTTGCCCCAAAATAAGAAAAATTTCTGCTTTTTTTTTCTGAAATAAGTGAAATTTCTGCAATTTTGCTTTAAATTAAGAGAAATTTCTGCAATATTTCCCTATAATAAGGGAAATTTCTTCAATTTTGCCCCATAATAAGGGGAATTTCTCCCTTTTTGCCCCAAAATAAAGGAAATTTCAGCCTTTTTACATGAAAATAAGTGAAATTTCTGCAATTTTTCCCCATATAAGGGAAATTTCTGCAATTTTGCTCCAATATAAGGTAAATTCCTGCAATTTTACCCCAAAATAAAGGAAATTTCTTGAATTTTGTCCCAAAATAAAGGGAATTTTTGCCTTTTGCCCCAAAATTAGAGGAATTTCTGCAATTTTGCTCCAAAATACGGGGAATTTCTGCCTTTTTGCCCGAAAATAATGGGAATGCATACCTTTTTTCCATAAAAAGGGAAATTTCTTCATTTTTGCTTTAAAATAAAGGGGATTTCTGCCTTTTTGCCTCTAAATAAGTGGAATTTCTGTCTTTTTCCCCCAGAACAAAAAGAATTTCTGTCTTTTTTGCCCCAAAATAAGGGGAATTTCTGACTTATTACCCTGAAATAAGTGAAATTTCTGCAATTTTGCCCCAAAATAAGGGAAATTTCTGAAATTTTGCCCCAATGTAAAAGAAATTTCTGCAATTTTGCCCCAAAATAAGGGAAATTTCTGACTGTTTGTTCCCCAAAAAAAAGATTTTCTGTCTTTTTGCCCCCAAATAAGGAGAATTTCTGCCCTTTTGCCCGAAAATTATGAGAATTTCTGCAATTTTGCTTCCAAATACGGGGAATTTCAGCTTTTATCCCGAAAGTAAGGAGAATGCAAACCTTTTTGCCATAAAAAGGTAAATTTCTTCATTTTTGCTCCAAAATAAGGGGAATTTCTGCCTTTTTGCCTCAAAATAAGTGGAATTTCTGTCTTTTTCCCCCAAAACAAAGTGAATTTCTGTCTTTTTTGCCCCAAAATAATGGGAATTTCTGCCTTTGTGCCCCAAAATAAAAAAATTTTTTTCTTTTTTTCTCTGAAATAAGTGAAATTTCTGCAATTTTGCCTTAAATTAAGGGAAATTTCTGCAATATTTCCCGATAAAAAGGGAAATTTCTGCAATTTTGCTCCAAAATAAAAGGAATTTCTCCCTTTTTGCCACAAAATAAAGGAAATTTCAGCATTTTTACCTGAAAATAAGTGAAATTTCTGCAATTTTGCCCCAAATAAGGGAAATTTCTTCAATTTTGCCCTAAAATAAGGTAGATTCCTGTAATTTTGCCCCAAAGAAAGGAAATTTCTTGAATTTTGCCCCAAAAGAAGGGGAATTTCTGATTTTTGCCCCACAATAAAAGGAATTTCTGACTTTTACCCCAAAATTAGGGAATTTCTCCCTTTTTGCCCGCAAATTATGAGAATTTCTGCAATTTTGCTTCAAAATACGGGGAATTTCTGCTTTTTATCCCGAATGTAAGAGGAATGTATACCCTTTACCACAAAAAAGAAAATTTCTTCATTTTTGCTCCAAATTAAGAGAAATTTCTGCCTTTTTACTTCAAAGTAAGTGAAATTTCTGCCTTTGTACAAAAAAATAAATGGAATTTCTGTCTTTTTGCCCCAAAATAAAAGGAATTTTTGAATTATGCCCTGAAATAAGTGAAATTTCTGCAATTTTGCCCCAAAATAAATGAAATTTCTGCCTTTTTGCCACAAAATAGAAGGAATTTCTGTCTTTTTGCCCCCAAATAAAAGGAATTTCTGCCTTTTTGCCCCCAAATAAAAGGAATTTCAGCCTTTTTACCTCAAAATAAAAGGAATTTCTATATTTTTGCCACAAAATATTAAGAATTTCTGCATTTTTGCCACAAAATAAGGAAAATTTCTGCATTTTTTTCCTGAAATAAGTGAAATTTCTCCAATTTTGCCCTAAAATAAGTGAAATTTCTGCAATTTTTTCCCAAAATAAGGGAAATTTCTGGAATTTTGCCCCAAAATAAGGGGAATTTCTGATTTTTGCCCCAAAATAAAGGGAATTTTTGCCTTTTGCCCAAAAATTAGGGGAATTTCTGCAATTTGCTCCAAAATACGGGGAATTTCTGCCTTTTTGCCCGAAAATAATGGGAATGCATTTTTTTTTCCATAAAAAGGGAAATTTCTTCATTTTTGCTTTAAAATAAAGGGAATTTCTGCCTTTTTGCCTCTAAATAAGTGGAATTTCTCTTTTTCCCCCAAAACAAAGGGAATTTCTGTCTTTTTTGCCCCAAAATAAGGGGAATTTCTGACTTATTATCCTGAAATAAGTGAAATTTCTGCAATTTTGCCCAAAAATAAGGGAAATTTCTGAAATTTTGCCCCAATGTAAAAGAAATTTCTGCAATTTTGTCCCAAAATAAGGGAAATTTCTGACAGTTTGTTCCCAAAAAAAAAAAAGATTTTCTGTCTTTTTGCCCTCAAATAAAAAGAATTTCTGCCTTTTTGCCCGAAAATTATGAGAATTTCTGCAATTTTGCTTCAAAATACGGGGAATTTCTGCTTTTATCCCAATAGTAAGGGGAATGCATACCTTTTTGCCATAAAAAGGGAAATTTCTTCATTTTTGCTCCAAAATAAGGGGAATTTCTGCCTTTTTGCCTCTAAATAAGTGGAATTTCTGTCTTTTTCCCCCAAAACAAAGTGAATTTCTGTCTTTTTTGCCCCAAAATAATGGGAATTTCTGCCTTTTTGCCCCAAAATAAGAAAAATTTTTTCTTTTTTTCTCTGAAATAAGTGAAATTTCTGCAATTTTGCCTTAAATTAAGGGAAATTTCTGCAATATTTCCCCATAATAAGGGAAATTTCTGCAATTTTGCTCCAAAATAAGAGGAATTTCTCCCTTTTTGCCACAAAATAAAGGAAATTTCAGCATTTTTACCTGAAAATAAGTGAAATTTCTGCAATTTTGCCCCAAATAAGGGAAATTTCTTCAATTTTGCCCTAAAATAAGGTAGATTCCTGTAATTATGCCCCAAAAAAAGGAAATTCCTTGAATTTTGCCCCAAAGGAAGGGGAATTTCTGATTTTTGCCGCACAATAATAGGAATTTCTGCCTTTTGCCCCAAATTTAGGGAATTTCTCCCTTTTTGCCCAAAAATTATGAGAATTTCTGCAATTTTGCTTCAAAATACGAGGAATTTCTGCTTTTTATCACGAATGTAAGAGGAATGTATACCCTTTACCACAAAAAAGGAAATTTCTTCATTTTTTCTCCAAATTAAGAGGAATTTCTGCCTTTTTACTTCAAAGTAAGTGAAATTTCTGCCTTTGTACAAAAAAAATAAATGGAATTTCTGTCTTTTTACCCCAAAATAAAAGGAATTTTTGAATTATGCCCTGAGATAAGTGAAATTTCTGCAATTTTGCCCCAAAATAAATGAAATTTCTGCCTTTTTGCCACAAAATAGAAGGAATTTCTTTCTTTTTGCCCCAAAATAAGGGAAATTTCTGCCTTTTTGCCCCCAAATAAAAGGAATTTCAGCCTTTTTACCTCAAAATAAGGGGAATTTCTATATTTTTGCCACAAAATATTAAGAATTTCTGCATTTTTGCCACAAAATAAGGAAAATTTCTGCCTTTTTTCCCTGAAATAAGTGAATTTTCTCCAATTTTGCCCTAAAATAAGTGAAATTTCTGCAATTTTTTCCCAAAATAAGGGAAATTTCTGGAATTTTGCCCAAAAAATAAGTGGAATTTCTGAGTTTTGCACAAAATAAGGAGAATTTCTGTCTTTTTCCCCAACATATAGGGAATTTCTGCCTTTTTGCCCCACAATTAGGAGAATTTCTGCAATTTTGCTCCAAAATACGGGAATTTCTGCCTTTTCCCAAAAATAAAGGGAATGCATAACTTTTTGCCATAAAAAAGGGAAATTTCTTCATTTTTGCTCCAAAATAAGGAGAATTTCTGCCTTTTTACCTCTAAATAAGTGGAATTTCTGTGTTTTCCCCCAAAACAAAGGGAATTTCTGTCTATTTTGCCCCAAAATAACGGGAATTTCTGACTTATTACCTTGAAATAAGTGAAATTTCTGTAATTTTGCCCCAAAATAGGGAAATTTCTGCAATTTTGCCCCATTGTAAAGGAAATTTCTGCAATTTTGCCCCAAAATAAGGGAAATTTCTGACTCTTTGCTCCCGCAAAAAGGAGATTTTCTGTCTTTTTGCCCCAAAATAAGGAGAATTTCTGCCTTTTTGCCCGAAAATTATGATAATTTCTGCAATTTTGCTTCAAAATACGGGGAATTTCTGCTTTTTATCCCGAAAGTAAAGGGGAATGCATACCTTTTTGCCATAAAAAGGTAAATTTCTTCATTTTTGCTCCAAAATAAGGGAAATTTCTGCCTTTTTGCCTCTAAATAAGTGGAATTTCTGTCTTTTCCTCCAAAACAAAGGAAATTTCTTTTTTTTGCCTTAAAATAAGGGGAATTTCTTACTTATTACCCTGAAATAAGTGAAATTTCTGCAATTTTGCCCCAAAATAAGGAAAATTTCTTCCTCTTTGCCCTCAAATAAGGGAATTTCAGCCTTTTTACCTCAAAATAAGGGGAATTTCTGCCTTTTTGCCCGAAAATAAGGAAAATTTCTGCCTTTATTCCCTGAAATAAGTGAAATTTCTGCAATTTTGCCCCAAAATTAGTGAAATTTCTGCAATTTTGCCCCAGAATAAAGGAAATTTCGGGAATTTTGCCCCAAAATAAGTGGAATTTCTGAGTTTTGCCCCAAAATAAGGAGAATTTCTGTCTTTTTGCCCCAACATATAGGGAATTTCTGCATTTTTGCCCCACAATTAGGGGAATTTCTGCAATTTTGCTCCAAAATACGAGGAATTTCTGCCTTTTTGACCGAAAATAAGGGGAATGCATACCTTTTTGCCTTAAAAAAGGGAAATTTCTTCATTTTTGCTCCAAAATAAGGGAAATTTCTGCTTTTTTGCCTCTAACTAAGTGGAATTTCTGCTTTTTCCTCCAAAACAAAGGGATTTTCTGTTTTTTGGCCCCAAAATCAAGAAAATTTCTGACTTATTACCCTGAAATAAGTGAAATTTCTGCAATTTTGCCCCAAAATAAGGGAAATTTCTGCCTTTTTTGCCCCCAAATAAGAAGAATTTCAGCTTTTTTTCCTCAAAATAAAAGAAATTTCTGAATTTTTGCAACAAAATATTAGGAATTTCTGCCTTTTTGCTCCAAAATAAGGAAAATTTCTGCCTTTTTTCTCTGAAATAAGTGAAATTTCTGCAATTTTGCCCTAAAATAAGTGAAATTTCTGCAATTTTGCCCCAAAATATAGGGGAATTTCTGGAATTTTTCCCCAAAATAAGTGGAACTTCTGAGTTTTGCCCCAAAATAAGGAGAATTTCTGTCTTTTTGCCCCAACATATAGGGAATTTCTGCATTTTTGCCCCACAATTAGGGGAATTTCTGCAATTTTACTCCAAAATACGGGGAATTGCTGCCTTTTTGCCCGAAAAAAAGGGGAATGCATAACTTTTTGCCATAAAAAATGGAAATTTCTTCATTTTTGCTCAAAATAAGGGGAATTTTTGCCTTTTTGCCTCTAAATAAGTGGAATTTCTGTCTTTTCCCCCAAAACAAAGGGAATTTCTGTCTTTTTTGCCCCAAATTAAGGGAAATTTCTGCCTTTTTGCCATGAAATATGTGAAATTTCTGCAATTTTACCGCAAAATAAGGTGAATTTCTGCCTTTTTGCCCCAAAATAATGGGAATTTCTGCCTTTTTGCCCCAAAATAAGAAAAATTTTTGCTTTTTTTCTCTGAAATAAGTGAAATTTCTGCAATTTTGCCCCAAAATAACGGAAATTTCTGGAATTTTTCCCCAAAATATTGGAATTTCTGAGTTTTGCCCCAAAATAAGTAGAATTTCTGACTTATTACCCTGAAATAAGTGAAATTTCTGCAATTTTGCACCAAAATAAGGGAAATTTCTGAAATTTTGCCCCAATGTAAATGAAATTTCTGCAATTTTGCCCCAAAATAATGGAAATTTCTGACTGTTTGTTCCCAAAAAAATTAGATTTTTTGTCTTTTTGCCCCCAAATAAGGAGAATTTCTGCCTTTTTGCCCGAAAATTATGAGAATTTCTGCAATTTTGCTTCAAAATACGGGGAATTTCTGCTTTTATCCCGAAAGTAAGGGGAATGCAAACCTTTTTGCCATAAAAAGGTAAATTTCTTCATTTTTGCTCCAAAATAAGGGGAATTTCTGCCTTTTTGCTCCAAAATAACAAAATTTCTTTTTTTTCCATGAAATAAGGGAAATTTCTGCAATTTTGCCGAAAATAAGTGAAATTTCTGCAATTCTGCCCCAGAATAAGGGAAATTTCTGGAATTTTGCCCCAAAATAAGTGGAATTTCTGAGTTTTGCCCCAAAATAAGGAGAATTTCTGTCTTTTTGCCCCAACATATAGGGAATTTCTGCATTTTTGCCCCACAATTAAAGGAATTTTTGCAATTTTGCTCCAAAATACGGGGAATTTCTGCCTTTTTACCCGAAAATAAGAAGAATGCATACCTTTTTGCCTTAAAAAAGGGAAATTTCTTCATTTTTGCTTCACATAAGGGGAATTTCTGCTTTTTTGCCTCTAAATAAGTGGAATTTAGGATTTTCCTTCAAAACATAGGGATTTTCTGTCTTTTTTGCCCCAAAATAAGAAAAATTTCTGACTTATTACCCTGAAATAAATGAAATTTCTGCAATTTTGCCCAAAAATAAGGGAAAATTTTTGCCTTTCTGCCCACAAATTAGGGGAATTTCAGCCTTTTTACCTCAAAACGAGGGGAATTCCTGCATTTTTGCCACAAAATATTAGGAATTTCTGCATTTTTGCCCCAAAATAAAGAAAATTTCTGCCTTTTTCCCTGAAATAAGTGAAATTTCTGCAATTTTGCCCCAAAATAAGTGGAGTTTCTGAGTTTTGCCCCAAAATAAGGAGAATTTCTGTCTTTTTGCCACAACATAAAGGGAATTTCTGCCTTTTTGCACCACAATTAGAGGAATTTCTGCAATTTTGCTCCGAAATACATGGAATTTTTGCCTTTTTGCCCGAAAATAAGGGGAATGCATAACTTTTTGCCATAAAAAAGGGAAATTTCTTCATTTTTGCTCCAAAATAAGGGGAATTTCTGCCTTTTTGCTTCTCAATAAGTGGAATATCTGTCTTTTCCCCCCAAAACAAAGGGAATTTCTTTTTTTTTGCCCCAAAATAAGGGGAATTTCTGACTTATTACTCTAAAATAAGTGAAATTTCTGCAATTTTGCCCCAAAAGAAGGGAAATTTCTGCCTCTTTGCCCCCAAATAAGGGGAATTTCAGCCTTTATACCTCAAAATAAGGGGAATATCTGCATTTTGCCACAAAATATTAGGAATTTCTGACTTTTTGCTCTAAAATAAGGAAAATTTCTGCCTTTTTTCCCTGAAATAATTGAAATTTCTGCAATTTTGCCCCAAAATAAGTGAAATTTGGCAATTTTGCCCCAAAATAAGGAAAATTTCTGGAATTTTGCCCTAAAATAAGTGGAATTTCTAAGTTTGGCCGCAAAATAATGAGAATTTCTGTTTTTTGCCCCAACCTGTAGGGAATTTCTGTCTTTTTGCCCCACAACAAGGGGAATTTCTGCAATTTTGCTCCAAAATACGGGGAATTTCTGCCTTTTTGCCCTGAAATATGTGAAATTTCTGCAATTTTAACCCTAAATAAGGTGAATTTCTGTTTTTTTGCCCCAAAATAATGGGAATTTCTGCATTTTTGCCCCAAAATAAGAAAAATTTTTGCTTTTTTTCTCTGAAATAAGTGAAATTTCTGCAATTTTCCCCTAAAATAAGGGAAATTTTTGCAATTTTTTCTCATTATAAGGGAGATTTCTGCAATTTTGCCCCAAAATAAGGGGAGTTTCTTCCTTTTTGCCCCAAAACAAAGGAAATTTCAGCCTTTTTACCTGAAAATAAGTGAAATTTCTGAAATTTTGCCCCAAATAAGGGAAATTTCTGAAATTTTGCCCCAAAATAAGGTAAATTCCTGCATTTTTGCCCCAAAATAATGGAAATTTCTGGAATTTTTCACCAAAACACGGGAAATTTCTGATTTTTCCCCAAAATAAAGGGAATTTCTGCCTTTTGCCCCAAAATTAGGGGAATTTCTGCAATTTTGCTCCAAAATACGATGAATTTCTGCCTTTTTGCCTGAAAATAATGGGTATGCATACCTTTTTGCCCTTAAAAAAGAAACATTTCTTCATTTTTGCTCCAAAATAAAGGGAATTTCTGCCTTTTTGCCTCTAAATAAGTGGAATTTCTGTCTTTTTCCCCCAAAACAAAGAGAATTTCTGTCTTTTTTGCCCCAAAATAAGGGGAATTTCTTACTTATTACCCTAAAGTAAGTGAAATTTCTGCAATTTTGCCCCAAAATAAGGGAAATTTCTTCAATTTTACCCCAATGTAAATAAAATTTCTGCAATTTTGCCCCAAAAAAAGGGAATTTCTGAATGTTTGCTCCCGAAAAAAGGAGATCTTCTGTCTTTTTGCCCCAAAATAATGAGAATTTTTGACTTTTTGCCCAAAAATTATGAGAATTTCTGCAATTTTGCTTCAAAATACGTGGAATTTCTGCTTTATATCCCGAAAGTAAGGGGAATGCATACCTTTTTGCCATAAAAAGGTAAATTTCTTCATTTTTGCTCCAAAATAAGGGGAATTTCTGCCTTTTTGCCTCTAAATAAGTGGAATTTCTGTTTTTTTCCCCCAAAACAAAGGGAATTTCTGTCTTTTTTGCCCCAAAATAAGGGGAATTTCTGAATTATTACCCTGAAATAAGTGAAATTTCTCCAATTTTGCCCCAAAATAAAAGAAATTTCTGCCTCTTTGCCCCCAAATAATGGGAATTTCAGCCTTTTTACCTCAAAATAAAGGGAATTTCTGCATTTTTGCCACAAAATATTAGGAATTTCTGACTTTTTGCCCCAAAATAAAGGAAATTTCTGGAATTTTGCTCCAAAATAAGTGGAATTTCTAAGTTTTGCCCCAAAATAAGGAGAATTGCTGTCTTTTTGCCTCTAAATAAGTGAAATTTCTGCAATTTTGCCCCAAAATAAGGGAAATTTCTGCCTTTTTGCCCCCAAATAAGGGGAATTTCAGCCTTTTTACTTCAAAATAAGGGGAAATTCTGCATTTTTGCCAGAAAATATTAGGAATTTCTGCCTTTTTCCCCAAAATAAAGAAAATTTCTGCCTTTTTTCCCTGAAATAAGTGAAATTTCTGCAATTTTGCCTCAAAATAATTGAAATTTCTGCAATTTTGCCCCAAAATAAGGGAAATTTCTGGAATTTTGCCCCAAAATAAGTGGAATTTCTGAGTTTTGCCCCAAAATAAGGAGAATTTCTGTATTTTTGCCCCAACATATAGGGAATTTCTGTCTTTCTGCACCGCAACTAGGGGAATTTCTGCAATTATGCTCCAAAATACGGGGAATTTCTGCCTTTTTGCCTGAAAATAAGGGGAATGCATAACTTTTTGCCATAAAAAAAGGAAATTTCTTCATTTTTGCTCCAATGTAAGCGAAATTTCTGCATTTTTGCCTCTAAATAAGTGGAATTTCTGTCTTTTTCCCTCAAAACAAAAGGCATTTCTGTCTTTTTTGCCTCAAAATAAGGGGAATTTCTGACTTGTTACACTGAAATAAGTGAAATTTCTGCAATTTTGTTCCAAAATAAGGAAAATTTCTGCATTTTTGCCCTGAAATATGTGAAATTTCTGCAATTTTGCCCCAAAATAAGTGAAATTTCTGCAATTTTTCCCCAAAATAAGGGAAATTTCTGGAATTTTGCCCCAAAATAAGTGGAATTTCTAAGTTTTGCCCCAAAATAAGGAGAATTTCTGTATTTTTCCCTCTAAATAAGTTAAATTTCTCCAATTTTGCCCCAAAATAAGGGAAATTTCTGCCTTTTTGCCCCCTTATAAATGGAATTTCAGCCTTTTTACCTCAAAATAAGAGGAATTTCTGCATTTTTGCCAGAAAATATTAGGAATTTCTTCCTTTTTGCCCCAAAATAAAGAAAATTTCTGCCTTTTTTCTCTGAAATAAGTGAAATTTCTGCAATTTTGCCCCAAAATAAGTGAAATTTCTGCAATTTTGCCCCAAAATAAGGGAAATTTCTGGAATTTTGCCCAAAAATATGTGGAATATCTGAGTTTTGCCCAAAAATAAGGAGAATTTCTGTCTTTTTGCCCCAACATATGGGGAATTTCTGTCTTTCTGCACCACAACTAGGGGAATTTCTGCAATTATGCTCCAAAATACGGGGAATTTCTGCCTTTTTGCCAGAAAATAAGGGGAATGCATAACTTTTTGCCATAAAAAAGAAAAATTTCTTCATTTTTGCTCCAAAATAAGGGAAATTTCTGCATTTTTGCCTCTAAATAAGTGGAATTTCTGTCTTTTTCCCTCAAAACAAAGGGAATTTCTGTCTTTTTTGCCTCAAAATAAGGGGAATTTCTGACTTATTACCTGAAATAAGTGAAATTTCTGCAATTTTGCCCCCAAAATAAGGGGAATTTCTAATTTTTGCCCCAAAATAAAGGGAATTTCTGCATTTTGCCCCAAAATTAGGGGAATTTCTGCAATTTTGCTCCAAAATATGGGGAATTTCTGCCTTTTTGCCTGAAAATAATGGGAATGCATTTTTTTTGCCATAAAAAGGGACATTTCTTCATTTTTGCTCCAAAATAAATGGAATTTCTGCCTATTTTCCTCTAAATAAGTAAAATTTCTGTCTTTTTCTCCCCCCCAAAAAAAGAATTTCTGTCTTTTTTGCCCGAAAATAAGGGGAATTTCTGACTTATTACCCTGAAGTAAGTGAAATTTCTGCAATTTTGCCCCACAATAAGGGAAATTTCTTTAGTTTTGCCCCAATGTAAAGGAAATTGCTGCAATTTTGCCGCAAAATAAGGGGAATTTCTGAATGTTTGCTCCCGAAAAAAGGAGATCTTCTGTATTTTTGCCCCAAAATAAGGAGAATTTCTGCCTTTTTGCCCGAACATTATGAGAATTTCTGCAATTTTGCTTCAAAATACGGGGAATTTCTGCTTTTTATCCCGAAAGTAAGGGGAATGCATACCTTTTTGCCATAAAAAGGTAAATTTCTTCATTTTTGCTCTAAAATAAAGGGAATTTCTGCCTTTTGCCTCTAAATAAGTGGAATTTCTGTCTTTTTCCCCCAAAACAAAGGGAATTTCTGTCTTTTTTGCCCCAAAATAAGGGGAATTTCTGAATTATTACCCTGAAATAAGTGAAATTTCTCCAATTTTGCCCCAAAATAAGGGAAATTTCTGCCTCTTTGCTCCCAAATAAGGGGAATTTCAGCATTTTACCTCAAAATAAAGGGAATTTCTGCATTTTTGCCAGAAAATATTAGGAATTTCTGAATCTTTGCCCCAAAATAAGAAAAATTTGTGCCTTTTTTCCCTAAAATAAGTGAAATTTCTGCAATTTTGCCCCAAAATAAGTGAAATTTCTGCAATTTTGCCCCAAAATAAGGGAAATTTCTGGAATTTTGCCCCAAAATAAGTGGAATTTCTAAGTTTTGCCCCAAAATAAGGAGAATTGCTGTCTTTTTGCCTCTAAATAAGTGAAATTTCTGCAATTTTTCCCCAAAATAAGGGAAATTTTTGCCTTTTTGCCCCCACATAAGGGAAATTTTAGCCGTTTTACCTCAAAATAAGGGGAATTTCTGCATTTTTGCCAAAAAATATTAGGAATTTCTGAATCTTTGCCCCAAAATAAAGAAAATTTGTGCCTTTTTTCCCTAAAATAAGTGAAATTTCTGCAATTTTGCCCCAAAATAAGTGAAATTTCTGCAATTTTGCCTCAAAATAAGGGAAATTTCTGGAATTTTGCCCCAAAATAAGTGGAATTTCTAAGTTTTGCCCCAAAATAAGAATTTCTGTCTTTTTGCCCCAACATATAAGGAATTTCTGTCTTTCTGCACAACAACTAGGGGAATTTCTGCAATTATGCTCCAAAATACGGGGAATTTCTGACTTTTTGCGCGAAAATAAGGGGAGTGCATAACTTTTTGCCATAAAAAAGGGAAATTTCTTCATTTTTCTCCAAAATAAGGGAAATTTCTGCATTTTTGCCTCTACATGAGTGGAATTTCTGTCTTTTTCCCTCAAAACAAAGGGAATTTCTGTCTTTTTTGCCTCAAAATAAGGGGAATTTCTGACTTATTACACTGAAATAAGTGAAATTTCTGCAATTTTGGCCCAAAATAAGGGAAATTTCTGCCTTTTTGCCCAGAAATATGTGAAATTTCTGCAATTTTACCCCAAAATAATGTGAATTTCTGCCTTTTTGCCACAAATTAATGGGAATTTCTGCCTTTTTGCCCCAAAATAAGAAAAATTTTTGCTTTTTTTCTCTGAAATAAGTGACATTTCTGCAATTTTGCCCTAAAATAAGGAAAATTTCTGCAATTTTTCCCAATAATAAGGGAAATTTCTGCAATTTTGCCCCAAAATAAGGGGAATTTCTCCCTTTTTGCCCTAAAATGAAGGAAATTTCAGCCTTTTTACCTGAAAATAAGTGAAATTTCTGCAATTTTGCCCCAAATAAGGGAAATTTCTTCAATTTTGCCCCAAAATAAGGTAAATTCCTGTAATTTCGCCACAAAATAAAGGAAATTTCTTGAATTTTGCCCCAAAAGAAGGGGAATTTCTTATTTTTGTCCCACAATAAAAGGAATTTCTGCCTTTTGCCCCAAAATTAGGGATTTTCTCCCTTTTTGCCCGAAAATTATTAGAATTTCTGCAATTTTGCTTCAAAATACGGGGAATTTCTGCTTTTTATCCCGAATGTAAGGGGAATGTCTACCTTTTACCACAAAAAAGGAAATTTCTTCATTTTTGCCCCAAAATAAGCGTAATTTCTGCATTTTAATTCAAAGTAAGTGAAATTTCTGCCTTTGTACCAAAAAATAAATGGAATTTCTGTCTTTTTCCCCCAAATAAAAGGAATTTTTGAATTATGCCCTGAAATAAGTGAAATTTCTGCAATTTTGCCCCAAAATAAAAGAAATGTCTGCCTTTTGTCACAAAATAAAAGGAATTTCTGTCTTTTGCCCCAAAATAAGGGAAATTTCTGCCTTTTTGCCCCCTTATAAATGGAATTTCAGCCTTTTTACCTCAAAATAAGGGGAATTTCTACATTTTTGCTACAAAATATTAAGAATTTCTGCATTTTTACCCCAAAATAAGGAAAATTTCTGCCTTTATTCCTTGAAATAAGTGAAATTTCTCCAATTTTGCCCTACAATAAGTGAAATTTCTGCAATTTTTCTCCAAAATAAGGGAAATTTCTGGAATTTTGCCCAAAAATAAGTAGAATTTCTGAGTTTTGCCCCAAAATAAGGATAATTTCTGTCTTTTTTCCCCAACATATAGGGAATTTCTGCCTTTTTGCCCCAAATTAGGGGAATTTCTGCAATTTTGCTCCAAAATACAAGGAATTTCTGCCTTTTCCCAAAAATAAAGAAAATAAATAACTTTTGGCCATAAAAAAAGAAATTTCTTCATTTTTGCTCCAAAATAAGGGGAATTTCTGCTTTTTTGCCTCTAAATAAGTGGAATTTCTGTCTTTTTCCCCCAAAACAAAGGGAATTTCTGTCTTTTTTGCCCCAAAATAACAGGAATTTCTAACTTATTACCCTGAAATATGTGAAATTTCTGCAATTTTGCCCCAAAATAAGGGAAATTTCTGGAATTTTGCCCCAATTTAAAGGAAATTTCTGCAATTTTGCCCCAAAATAAGGGAAATTTCTGACTGTTTGCTCACGAAAAAAGAAGATTTTCTGTGTTTTGCCCCAAAATAAGGGGAATTCTTACTTATTACCCTAAAATAAGTGAAATTTCTGCAATTTTGCCCCAAAATAAGGGAAATTTCTGCTTTTTTGCCCTAAAATAAGGGGAATTTCAGACTTTATACCTCAAAATAAGGGGAATTTCTGCATTTTTGCCTCAAAATATTAGGAATTTATGACTTTATGCCCCAAAATAAGGAAAATTTCTGCCTTTTTTCCCTGAAATAAGTGAAATTTCTGCAATTTTTCCCCAAAATAAGTGAAATTTCTGCAATTTTGCCCCAAAATAAGGAAAATTTCTGGAATTTTGTCCCAAAATATGTGGAATTTCTAAGTTTTGCCCCAAAATAAGGAGAATTTCTGTCTTTTTGCCCCAACATATAGGAAATTTCTGTCTCTTTGTCCCGCAACTAGGGGAATTTCTCCAATTTTGCTCCAAAATACGGGGAATTTCTGCCTTTTTGCCCTGAAATATGTGAAATTTCTGCAATTTTACCCTTAAATAAGGTGAATTTCTGCTTTTTTGCCCCAAAATAATGGGAATTTCTGCCTTTTGCCCCAAAATAAAAAAAAAATTTGCTTTTTTTCTCTGAAATAAGTGAAATTTCTGCAATTTTCCCCTAAAATAATGGAAATTTTTGCAATTTTTTCCCATAATAAGAGAGATTTCTGCAATATTGCCCCAAAATAAGAAGAATTTCTTCCTTTTTGCCCCAAAACAAAGGAAATTTCAGCCTTTTTACCTGAAAATAAGTGAAATTTCTGAAATTTTGCCCCATATAAGAGAAATTTCTGCAATTTAGCCTCAAAATATAGTAAATTCCTGCAATTTTGCCCCAAAAATAGGAAATTTGTGGAATTTTGCCCTAAAATATGGGGAATTTCTGTTTTTTGCCCCAAAATAAAGGGAATTTCTGCCTTTTGCCCCAAAATTAGGGGAATTTCTGCAATTTTGCTCCAAAATACGGGGAATTTCTGCCTTTTTGCCTGAAAATAATGGGAATGCATACCTTTTTGCCATAAAAAGGGAAATTTCTTCATTTTTGCTCCAAAATTAGGGGAATTTCTGCCTTTTTGCCTCTAAATAAGTGGAATTTCTGTCTTTTTCCCCCAAAACAAAGAGAATTTCTGTCTTTTTTGTCCCAAAATAAGGGGAATTTCTGACTTATTACTCTGAAGTAAGTGAAATTTCTGCAATTTTGCCCCAAAATAAGGAAAATTTCTGCAATTTGTCCCAATGTAAAGGAAATTTCTGCAATTTTGCCCAAAAATAAAGGGAATTTCTGACAGTTTGCTCCCGAAAAAAGGAGATCTTCTGTCTTTTTGCCCCAAAATGAGGAGAATTTCAGCCTTTTTGCCCGATAATTATGAGAATTTCTGCAATTTTGCTTCAAAATACGGGGAATTTCTGCTTTTTATCCCGAAAGTAAGGGGAATGCATACCTTTTTGCCATAAAAAGGTAAATTTCTTCATTTTTGCTCCAAAATACGGAGAATTTCTGCCTTTTTGCCTCTAAATAAGTGGAATTTCTGTCTCTTTCCCCCAAAACAAAAAGAATTTCTGTTTTTTTGCCTTAAAATAAGGGGAATTTCTGAATTATTACCCTGAAATAAGTGAAATTTCTCCAATTTTGCCCCAAAATAAGGGAAATTTCTGCCTCTTTGCCCCCAAATAAGGGGAATTTCAGCCTTTTTACCTCAAAATAAGGGGGATTTCTGCATTTTTGCCACAAAATATTAGGAATTTCTGACTTTTTGCCCCAAAATAAGGAAAATTTGTGCCTTTTTTCCATGAAATAAGTGAAATCTTTGCAATTTTGCCCCAAAATAAGTGAAATTTCTGCAATTTTGCCCCAAAATAAGGGAAATTTCCAGAATTTTGCCCCAAAATAAGTGGAATTTCTAAGTTTTGCCCCAAAATAAAGAGAATTTCTTTCTTTTGGCCTCTAAATAAGTGAAATTTCTGCAATTTTGCCCCAAAATAAGAGAAATTTCTGCTTTTTGCCCCCAAATAATGGGAATTTCAGCCTTTTTACCTCAAAATAAGAGGAATTTCTGCATTTTTGCCAGAAAATATTAGGAATTTCTCCCTTTTTGCCCCAAAATAAAGAAAATTTCTGCCTTTTTTCCCTGAAATAAGTGAAATTTCTGCAATTTTGCCCCAAAATAAGTGAAATTTCTCCAATTTTGCCCCAAAATAAAGGAAATTTCTGCAATTTTGCCCCAAAATAAGTGGAATTTCTGAGTTTTGCCCCAAAATAAGAAGAATTTCTGTCTTTTTGCCCCAACATATAGGGAATTTCTGTCTTTCTGCACCACAACTAGGGGAATTTCTGCAATTATGCTCCAAAATACGGGGAATTTCTCCCTTATAGCCCGAAAATAAGGGGAATGCATACCTTTTTGCCATAAAAAATGGAAATTTCTTCATTTTTGCTTCAAAAGAAGGGAAATTTCTGCCTTTTTGCCTCTAAATAAGTGGAATTTCTGTCTTTTTTCCTCAAAACAAAGGAAATTTCTCTCTTTTCTGCCTCAAAATAAGGGGAATTTCTGACTTATTACACTGAAATAAGTGAAATTTCTGCAATTTTGCCCGAAAATAAGGGAAATTTCTGCCTTATTGCCCTGAAATATGTTAAATTTCTGCAATTATACCCCAAAATAAGGTGAATTTCTGCCTTTTTGCCACAAATAATGGGAATTTCTGCCTTTTTGCCCCAAAATAAGAGAAATTTTTGCTTTTTTTCTCTGAAATAATTGAAATTTCTGCAATTTTGCCCTAAAATAAGGCAAATTTCTGCAATTTTGCTCCAAAATACCGAGAATTCCTGCCTTTTTGCCTCTAAATAAGTGGAATTTCTGTCTTTTTCCCCCAAAACAAAGGGACATTCGGTCTTTTTTGCCCCAAAATAATGGGAATTTCTGAATTATTACCCTCAAATAAGTGAAATTTCTCCAATTTTGCCAAAAAATAAGGGAAATTTCTGCCTCTTTGCCCCCAAATAAGGGGAATTTCAGCCTTTTTACCTCAAAATAAGGGGAATTTCTGCATTTTTGCCACAAAATATTAGGAATTTCTTACTTTTTGCCCCAAAATAAGGAAAATTTGTGCCTTTTTTCTCTGAAATAAGTGAAATTTCTGCAATTTTGCCCCAAAATAAGTGAAATTTCTACAATTTTGCCCTAAAATAAGTGAAATTTCTGCAATTTCGCCCCAAAATAAGGGAAATTTCTGGAATTTTGCCTTAAAATATGTGGAATTTCTAAGTTTTGCCCCAAAATAAGGAGAATTTCTGTCTTTTTGCCTCTAAATAATTGATATTTCTGCAATGTTCCCCCAAAATAAGGGAAATTTCTGCCTTTTTGCCCCCAAATAAATGAATTTCAGCCTTTTTACCTCAAAATAAGGGGAATTACTGCATTTTTGCCACAAAATATTAGGAATTTCTGCATTTTTGCCCCAAAATAAAGAAAATTTCTGCCTTTTTTCCCTGAAATAATTGAAATTTCTGCAATTTTGCCCCAAAATAGTGAAATTTTTGCAATTTTGCCCCAAAATAAGGGAAATTTCTGGGATTTTGCCCCAAAATTAGTGGAATTTCTGAGTTTTGCCCCAAAATAAGGAGAATTTCTGTCTTTTTGCCCCAACATATAGGGAATTTCTTTCTTTCTGCACCACAACTAGTGAAATTTCTGCAATTATGCTCCAAAATACGGGGAATTTCTGCCTTTTTGCCCGAAAATAAGGGGAATGCATAACTTTTAGCCATAAAAAAGGGAAATTTCTTCATTTTTGCTCCAAAATAAGGGAAATTTCTGCCTTTTTGCCTTGAAATATGTGAATTTTCTGAAATTTTACCCCAAAATAAGGTGAATTTCTGCCTTTTTTCTACAAATTAATGGGAATTTCTGCCTTTTTGCCCCAGAATAAGAAAATTTATTGCGTTTTTTCTCTGAAATAAGTGAAATTTCTGCAATTTTGCCCTAAAATAAGAAAAATTTCTGCAATTTTTCCCAATAATAAAGGAAATTTCTTCAATTTTGCCTCAAAATAAGGGGAATTTCTCCGTTTTTGCCCGAAAATAAAGGAAATTTCAGCCTTTTTACCTGAAAATAATTGAAGTTTCTGCAATTTTGCCCCAAATAAGAAAAATTTCTGCAATTTTGCCCCAAAATAAGGTAAATACCTGCACTTTTGCCCCAAATTAAAGGAAATTTCTTGAATTTTGCCCCAAAATAAGGGGAATTTATGATTTTTGCCCCAAAATAAAGGGAATTTCGTCCTTTTGCGCCAAAATTAGGGGAATTTCTGCAATTTTACCACAAAATATGTCAAATT
Source organism: Micromys minutus (assembly GCF_963924665.1). NCBI lineage: Eukaryota > Metazoa > Chordata > Mammalia > Rodentia > Muridae > Micromys > Micromys minutus. The sequence continues at coordinate 129,264 of NW_027667393.1, read as the reverse complement.
TCTGCATTTTTGCCCCAAAATAATGGGAATTTCTGCCTTTTTGCCCCAATACAAGAAAAATTTTTGCTTTTTTTCTCTGAAATAGGTGAAATTTCTGCAATTTTGCCCTTAAATAAGGAAAATTTGTGCAATTTTTCCCCATAATAAGAGAAATCTCTGCAATTTTGCCCCAAAATAAGAGGAATTTCTCCCTTTTTGCCCCAAAATAAAGGAAATATCAGCCCTTTTTCCTGAAAATAAGTGAAATTTCTGCAATTTTGCCCCAAATAAGGGAAATTTCTGCAATTTGGCCCAAAAATAAGGTAAATTCCTCCAATTTTGCCCCAAAATAAAGGAAATTTCTTGAATTTAGCCCCAAAATAAACAGATTTTCTGATTTTTGCCCCAAAATAAAGGGAATTTCTGCCTTTTGCCCCAAAATTAGAGGAATTTCTGCAATTTTGCTCCAAAATACGGGGAATTTCTGCCTTTTTGACCGAAAATAATGGGCATGCATACTTTTTGGCATAAAAAATGAAATTTCTTCATTTTTGCTCCAAAATAAGGGGAATTTCTTCCTTTTTGCCTCTAAATAAGTGGAATTTCTGTCTATTTCCCACAAAACAAGGGAATTTCTCTCTTTTTTGCCCCAAAATAAGGGGAATTTCTGACTCATTACCCTGAAATAAGTGAAATTTCTGCAATTTTGCCCCAAAATAAGTGAAATTTCTGCAATTTTGCCCCAAAATAAGGGAAATTTCTGGATTTTTGCCCCAAAATAAGTGGAATTTCTAAGTTTTGCCCCAAAATAAGGAGAATTTCTGTCTTTTTGCTTCTAAATAAGTGAAATTTCTGCAATTTTGCCCCAAAATAAGGGAAATTTCTGCCTTTTTGCCTCCAAATACTGGGAATTTCAGCCTTTTTACCTCAAAATAAGGGGAATTTCTAAATTCTTGCCAGAAAATATTAGGAATTTCTGCCTTTTTGCCCCAAAATAAAGAAAAATTCTGCCTTTTTTCCCTGAAATAAGTGAAATTTCTGCAATTTTGCCCCAAAATAAGTGAAATTTCTGCAATTTTGCCCCAAAATAAGTGGAATTTCTGAGTTTTGCCCCAAAATAAGGAGAATTTCTGTCTTTTTGCCCCAACATATAGGGAATTTCTGTCTTTCTGCACCACAACTAGGAGAATTTCTGCAATTATTCTACAAAATACGGGCAATTTCTGCCTTTTTGCCCGAAAATAAGGTGAATGCATACCTTTTTGCCATAAAAAAGGGAAATTTCTTCATTTTGGCTCCAAAAGAAGGGAAATTTCTGCCTTTTTGCCTCTAAATAAGTGGAATTTCAGTCTTTTTCCCTCAAAACAAAGGGAATTTCTGTCTTTTTTGCCTCAAAATAAGGGGAATTTCTGACTTATTACACTGAAATAAGTGAAATTTCTGCTATTTTGCCCCAAAATAAGGGAAATTTCTGCCTTTTTGCCCTGAAATATGTGAAATTTCTGCAATTATACCCCAAAATAAGGTGAATTTCTGCCTTTTTGCCACAAATTAATGGGAATTTCTGCCTTTTTGCCCAAAAATAAGAAAAATTTTTGCTTTTTTTCTCTGAAATAAGTGAAATTTCTGCAATTTTGCCCTAAAATAAGGAAAATTTCTGCAATTTTGCCCCAAAATAATGTAAATTTCTGCAATTTTGCCCCAAATTAAAGGAAATTTCTTGAATTTTGCCCCAAAATAATGGGAATTTATGATTTTTACCCCAAAATAAAGGGAATTTCTGCCTTTTGCCCCAAAATTAGGGTAATTTCTGCAATTTTACCCCAAAATAAGTCAAATTTCTGCCTTTTTGCCCCAAAATAATGGGAATTTCTGCCTTTTTGCCTCAAAATAAGAAAAATTTTTGCTTTTTTTCTCTGAAATAAGTGAAATTTCTGCAATTTTGCCCTTAAATAAGTAAAATTTCTGAAATTTTTCCCCATAATAAGAGAAATTTCTGCAATTTTGCCCCAAAATATGAGGAATTTCTTTCTTTTTGCCCCAAAATAAAAGAAATATCAGCCCTTTTTCCTGAAAATAAGTGAAATTTCTGCAATTTTGTCCCAAATAAGGGAAATTTCTGCAATTTTGCCCAAAAATAAGGTAAATTCCTCCAATTTTGCCCCAAAATAAAGGAAATTTCTTGAATTTTGCCCAAAAATAAAGAGATTTTTTGATTTTTGCCCCAAAATAAAGGGAATTTCTGCCTTTTGCCCCAAAATTAGGGGAATTTCTGCAATTTTGCTCCAAAATACAGGGAATTTCTGCCTTTTTGCCCGAAAATAATGGGAATGCATACCTTTTTGCCATAAAAATGAAATTTCTTCATTTTTGCTCCAAAATAAGGGGAATTTCTGTATTTTTGCTTCTAAATAAGTGGAATTTCTGTCTTTTTCCCACAAAACAAGGGAATTTCTCTCTTTTTTGCCCCAAAATAAGGGGAATTTCTTACTCATTACCCTGAAATAAGTGAAATTTCTGCAATTTTGCTCCAAAATAAGGGAAATTTCTGTCTTATTGCCCCCAAATTAGGGTAATTCAGCCTTTTTACCTCAAAATAAGAGGAATTTCTGCATTTTTGCCACAAAATATTAGGAATTTCTGTGTTTTGCCCCAAAATAAAAAAATTTCAGACTTTTTTCTCAGAAATAAGTGAAATTTCTGCAATTGTGCCCCAAAATAAGTGAAATTTCTGCAATTTTGCCCCAAAATAAGAGAAATTTCTGGAATTTTGCCCCAAAAGAAGTGGAATTTCTGAGTTTTGCCCAAAAATAAGGAGAATTTCTGTCTTTTTGCCCCAACATATAGGGAATTTCTGCCTTTTGCCCCACAATTAGGGGAATTTCTGCAATTTTGCTCCAAAATACGGGGAATTTCTGCCTTTTTTCCCAAAATAAGGGAAATGCATATCTTTTTGCCATAAAAAAAGGGAAATTTCTTAATTTTTGCTGCAAAATAAAGGGAATTTCTGCCTTTTTGCCTCTAAATAAGTGGAATTTCTGTCTTTTTCGCCCAAAACAACGGGAATTTCTGTATTTTTTGCCCCAAAATAAGGGGGAATTTCTGACTTATTACACTGAAATAAGTGAAATTTCTGCAATTTTGCCCCAAAATAAAAAAATTTCTGCCTTTTTGCCCTGAAATATGTAAAATTTCTGCAATTTTACCCCAAAATAAGGTGAATTTCTGCCTTTTTGCCCTAAAATAATGGGAATTTTTGCCTTTTTGCCCCAAAATAAGAAACATTTTAGCTTTATTTCTCTGAAATAAGTGAAATTTCTGCAATTTTGCCCTAAAATAAGGGAAATTTCTGCAATTTTTTCCCATAACAAGAGAAATTTCTGCAATTTTGCCCCAAAATAAAAGGAATTTCTCTTTTTTTGCCCCAAAATAAAGGAAATTTCAGCCTTTTTACCTGAAAATAAGTGAATTTTATTCAATTTTGCCCCAAATAAAAGAAATTTCTGCAATTTTGCCCCAAAATAAGGTAAATTCCTGCAATTTTGCCCCAAAATAATGGAAATTTCTTGAATTTTGCCCCAAAATAAAGTAATTTCTGATTTTTGCCCAAAAATAAAGGGAATTTCTGCCTTTTGACCCAAAATTAGGGGAATTTCTGCAATTTTGCTTCAAAATACGGGGAATTTCTGCCTTTTTGCACGAAAATAATGGGAATGCATACCTTTTTGCCATAAAAAGGAAAATTACTTCATTTTTGCTCCAAAATAAGGGGAATTTCTGCATTTTTGCCTCTAACTAAGTGGAATTTCTGTCTTTTTCCCCCAAAACAAAGGAAATTTCTGTCTTTTTTGCCCCAAAATAAGGGGAATTTCTGACTTATTACCCTGAAATAAGTGAAATTTCTGCAATTTTGCCCCAATGTAAAGGAAATTTCTGCAATTTTGCCCCAAAATAAGGGGAATTTCTGACTGTTTGCTCTCGAAAAAAGGAGATTTTCTGACTTATTGCTTTAAAATAAGGAGAATTTCTGCTTTTTTGCCCGAAAATTATGAAAATTTTTGCAATTTTGCTTCAAAATACGGGGAATTTCGGCTTTTTATCCCGAAAGTAAGGGGAATGTATACCTTTTGCCACAAAAAAGGGAAATTTCTTCATTTTTGCCCCAAAATAAGAGGAATTTCTGCTTTTTACCTCAAAATAAGTGAAATTTCTCCCTGTTTAACCAAAAATAAATGGAATTTCTGTCTTTTTGCCCCAAAATAAAAGGAATTTTTGAATTAGGACCTGAAATAAGTGATATTTCTGCAATTTTGCCCCAAAATAAAAGAAATTTCTGACTTTTTGCCACAAAATAAGGAGAATTACTGTCTTTTTGCCCTAAATTAAGGAAAATTTCTGCCTTTTTGCCCCCAAATAAGGGGAATTTCAGCCTTTTTCCCTCAAAATAAAGGGAATTTCTGCATTTTTGCCACAAAATATTAAGAATTTCTGCAATTTTGCCCCCAAAAAAGAAAAATTTTGGAATTTTTCCACAAAATAAGTGGAATTTCTGTGTTATGCCCAAAAAAAAAGGAGAATTTCTGTCTTTTTGCCCCAACATATTGGGAATTTATGCATTTTTGCCCCACAATTAGGGGTATTTCTGCAATTTTACTTCAAAATACGGGGAATTGCTGCCTTTTTGCCCGAAAATAAGGGGAATGCATAACTTTTTGCCATAAAAAAGGGAAATTTCTTTATTTTTGCTCCAAAATAATGAGAATTTCTGCCTTTTTGCCTCTAAATAAGTGGAATTTCTGTCTTTTTCCCCAAAACAAAGGGAATTTTTGTCTTTTTTGCCCCAAAATATGGGGAATTTCTGATGTATTACCATGAAATAAGTGAAATTTCTGCAATTTTGCCCCAAAATAAGGGAAATTTCTGCCTTTTTGCCCTGAAATATGTGAAATTTCTGCAATTTTACCACAAATTAAGTCGAATTTCTGCCTTTTTGCCCCAAAATAATGGGAATTTCTGAATTTTTGTCCCAAAATAAGAAAAATTTTTGCTTTTTTTCTCTGAAATAAGTGAAATTTCTGCAATTTTGCTCTAAAATAAGGAAAATTTCTGCAATTTTTCCACATAATAAGGGAAATTTCTGCAATTTAGCCCCAAAATAAGGGGAATTTCTCCCTTTTTGCCCCAAAATAAAGTAAATTTCAGGCTTTTTTTCTGAAAATAAGTTAAATTTCTGCAATTTTGCCCCAAATAAAAGAAATTTCTGCAATTTTGCCCCAAAATAAGGTAAATTCCTCCAATTTTGCCCCAAAATAAAGGAAATTTCTTGAATTTTGCCCCAAAATAAAGGGATTTTCTGATTTTTGCCCCAAAATAAAGGGAATTTCTGCCTGTTGCCCAACAATTAGGGGAATTTCTGCAATTTTTCTCCAAAATACGGGGAATTTATGCCTTTCTTCCCAAAAATAAAAGAAATGCATATCTTTTTGCCATAAAAAAGGGAAATTTCTTCATTTTTGCTCCAAAATAAGGGGAATTTCTGCCTTTTTGCCTCTAAATAAGTGGAATTTCTGTCTTTTTCCTCCAAACAAAAGGAATTTCTGTATTTTTTGCCCCAAAATAAGGTGGAATTTCTGACTTATTACCCTGAAATAAGTGAAATTTCTGAAATTTTGCCCCAAAATAAAAGAAATTTCTGCCATTTTGCCCTGAAATATGTGAAATTTCTGCAATTTTTCCCCAAAATAGGTGAATTTCTGCCTTTTTGCCCTAAAATAATGGGATTTTCTGCCTTTTTGCCCCAAAATAAGAAACTTTTTTGCTTTATTTCTCTAAAATAAGTGAAATTTCTTCAATTTTGCCCTAAAATAAGGGAAATTTCTGCAATTTTTTCCCATAACAAGGGAAATTTCTGCAATTTTGCCCCAAAATAAGGGGAATTTCTCTTTTTTTGCCCCAAAATAAAGGAAATTTCAGCCTTTTTACCTGAAAATAAGTGAATTTTATGCAATTTTGCCCCAAATAAAGGAAAATTCTGCAATTTTGCCCCAAAATAAGGTAAATTCCTGCAATTTTGCCCCAAAATAAAGGAAATTTCTTGAATTTTGCCCCCAAATAAGGGGAATTTCTGATTTTTGCCCCAAAATAAAGGGAATTTCTGCCTTTTGACCCAAAATTAGGGGAATTTCTGCAATTTTGCTCCAAAATACGGAGAATTTCTGCCTTTTTGCACGAAAATAATGGGAATGCATACCTTTTTGCCATAAAAAGGAAAATTTCTTCATTTTTGCTCCAAAATAAGGGGAATTTCTGCATTTTTGCCTCTAACTAAGTGGAATTTCTGTTTTTTCCCCCAAAACAAAGGGAATTTCTGTCTTTTTTGCCCCAAAATAAGGGGAATTTCTGACTTATTACCCTGAAATAAGTGAAATTTCTGCAATTTAACCCCAAAATAAGGGAAATTTCTGAAATTTTGCTCCAATATAAAGGAAATTTCTGCAATTTTGCCCCAAAATAAAAGGAATTTCTGATTGTTTGCTTCCGAAAAAAGGAGATTTTCTGTCTTTTTGCCCTAAAATAAAGAGAATTTCTGCTTTTTTGCCCGAAAATTATGAAAATTTCTGCAATTTTGCTTCAAAATACGGGGAATTTCTGCTTTTTATCCCGAAAGTAAGGGGAATGTATACCTTTTGCCACAAAAAAAGGAAATTTCTTCATTTTTGCCCCAAAATAAGAGGAATTTCTGCTTTTTACCTCAAAATAAGTGAAATTTCTCCCTTTTTAACCAAAAATAAATGGAATTTCTGTCTTTTTGCCCCAAAATAAAAGGAATTTTTGAATTAGGCCCTGAAATAAGTGATATTTCTGCAATTTTGCCCCAAAAAAAAAGAAATTTCTGACTTTTTGCCACAAAATAAAAGGAATTACTGTCTTTTTGCCCCAAAGTAAGGGAAATTTCTGCCTTTTTGCCCCCAAATAAGGGGAATTTCAGCCTTTTTCCCTCAAAATAAAGGGAATTTCTGCATTTTTGCCACAAAATATTAAGAATTTCTGCATTTTTGCCCCAAAATAAGGAAAATTTCTGCCTTTTTTCCCTGAAATAAGTGAAATTTCTGCAATGTTGCCCCAAAATAAGGGAAATTTCTCCCTTTTTGCCCCAAAATAAAGGAAATTTCAGCCTTTTTTTTGAAAATAAGTTAAATTTCTGCAATTTTGCCCCAAATAAGGGAAATTTCTGCAATTTTGCCTTAAAATAAGGTAAATTCCTCCAATTTTGCCCCAAAATAAAGGAAATTTCTTGAATTTTGCCCCAAAATAAAGGGATTTTCTGATTTTTGCCCCAAAATAAAGGGAATTTTTGCCTTTTGCCCCAAAATTAGGGGAATTTCTGCAATTTTGCTCCAAAATTACGGAAATTTCTGCCTTTTTGCCCGAAAATAATGGGAATGCACACCTTTTTGCCATAAAAAATGAAATTTCTTCATTTTTGCTCCAAAATAAGGGGAATTTCTGCCTTTTTGCCTCTAAATAAGTGGAATTTCTGTCTTTTTCTCACAAAACACAGGGAATTTCTCTCTTTTTTGACCCAAAATAAGGGGAATTTCTGACTCATTACCCTGAAATAAGTGAAATTTCTGCAATTTTGCCCCAAAATAAGGGAAATTTCTGCCTTTTTGCCCCCAAATAAAAAGAATTTCAGCCATTTTACCTCAAAATAAGGGGAATTTCTGCATTTTTGCCCCAGAATATCGAAAATTTCTGCCTTTTTTCTCTGAAATAAGTGAAATTTCTGCCTTTTTTCCCTGAAATAAGTGAAATTTCGGCAATTTTGCCCCAAAATAAGTGAAAATTCTGCAATTTTACCTTAAAATAAGGTCAATTTCTGCATTTTGCCCCAAAATAATGGGAATTTCTGCCTTTTTGCCCCAAAATAAGAGAAGTTTTTGCTTTTTTTCTCTGAAATAAGTGAAATTTCTGCAATTTTGCTTTAAATTAAGGGAAATTTCTGCAATATTTCAACATAATAAGGGAAATTTCTGCAATTTTGACCCATAATAAGGGGTATTTCTCCCTTTTTGCCCCAAAATAAAGGAAGTTTTAGCCTTTTTACCTGAAAATAAGTGAAATTTCTGTAATTTTGCTTCATATAAGGAAAATTTCTGCAATTTTCCTCCAAAATAAGGTAAATTCCTGCAATTATGCCCCAAAATAGAGGAAATTTCTTGAATTTTGCCCCAAAATAATGGGAATTTCTGATTTTGGCCCCAAAATAAAGGGATTTTCTGCCTTTTGCCCCAAAATTAAGGGAATTTCTGCAATTTTGCTCCAAAATACGAGGAATTTTTGCCTTTTTGCCGGAAAATAATGGGAATGCATACCTTTTTGCCATAAAAAAGGGAAATTTCTTCATTTTTGCTCCAAAAAAATGGGAATTTCTGTATTTTTGTCTCTAAATAAGTGGAATTTCTGTCTATTTCCCCCCAAAAAAGGGATTTTCTGTCTTTTTTGCTGCAAAATAAGGAGAATTTCTCACTTATTACCCTGACATAAGTGAATTTTCTGCAATTTTGCCCCAAAATAAGGGGAATTTCTGACTGTTTGTTCCCAAAAAAAGGAGATTTTGTGCCTTTTTGCCCCAAAATAAGGAGAATTTCTGCCTTTTTGCTCGAAAATTATGAGAATTTCTGCAATTTTGCTTCAAAATACGGGGAATTTCTGCTTTTATCCCGAAAATAAGAAGAATGCATACCTTTTTGCCATAAAAAGGTAAATTTCTTCATTTTTGCTCCAAAATAAGGGGAATTTCTGCTTTTTTGCCTCTAAATAAGTGGAATTTCTGTCTTTTTCCCCCAAAACAAAGGGAATTTCTGTCTTTTTTGCCCTAAAATAAGTGGAATTTCTGTATTTTTCCCCAAAAACAAAGGGAATTTCTGCAATTTTGCTCCAAAATACGAGGAATTTCTGCCTATTTGCCCGAAAATAATGGGAATGCATACCTTTTTGCCATAAAAAGGGAAATTTCTTCATTTTTGCTCCAAAAAAAGGAGAATTTCTGCAATGTTGCCCCAAAATAAAGGAAATTTCTTCATTTTTGCCCCCAAATAAGGGGAATTTCAGGCTTTTTACCTCAAAATAAGGGGAATTTCTGCCCTTTTGCCCCAAAATAAGGAAAATTTCTGCCTTTTTTCCATGAAATAAGTGAAATTTCTGCAATTTTGCCCCCAAATAAGTGAAATTTCTGCAATTTTGCCCCAGAATATAGGAAATTTCTGGAATTTTGCCCCAAAATATGTGGAATTTCTGAGTTTTGCCCCAAAATAAGGAGAATTTCTGTCTTTTTGCCCCAACATAGAGGGAATTTCTTCATTTTTGCCCCACAATTATGGGAATTTCTGCAATTTTGCTCCAAAATACAGGGAATTACTGCCTTTTTGCCCGAAAATAGGAAGAATGCATACCTTTTTGCCTTAAAAAAGGGAAATTTCTTCATTTTGCCTCAAAATAAGGGAAATTTGTTTTTTTGCCTCTAAATATGTGGAATTTCTGTTTTTTTTCCAAAAAAAAAGAGATTTTATGTCTTTTTTGCCCCAAAATCAAGAAAATTTCTGACTTATTACCCTGAAATAAGTAAAATTTCTGCAATTTTGCCCCAAAATAAGGGAAATTTCTGCCATTTTGCCCACAAAGAGGGGAATTTCAGCTTTTTCACCTCAAAATAAGGGGAATTTCTGCATTTTTGCCACAAAATATTAGGAATTTCTGCCTTTTTGCCCCAAAATAAAGAAAATTTCTGGTTTTTTTCCCTGAAATAAGTGAAATTTCTGCAATTTTGCCCTAAAATAAGTGAAATTTTGCAATTTTGCCCCAAAATAAGGGGAATTTCTGGAAATTTGCCCCAAAATAAGTGGAATTTCTGAGTTTTGCCACAAAATAAGGAGAATTTCTGTCTTTTTGCCCCAACTTATAGTGAATTTCTGCATTTTTGCCCCACAATTAGGGGAATTTCTGCAATTTTGCTCCAAAATACGGGGAATTTCTGCATTTTTGCCCGACAATAAGCGGAATGCATAACTTTTTCCCATAAAAAAGGGAAATTTCTTTATTTTTGCTCCAAAATAAGGGGAATTTCTGCATTTTTGCCTCTAAATAAGTAGAATTTCTGTCTTTTTCCCCCAAAACAAAGGGAATTTCTGTCTTTTTTGCCCCAAAATAAGGGAAATTTCTGCCTTTTTGCCCTGAAATATGTGAAATTTCAGCAATTTTACCCCCAAAAAAGGTGATTTTCTGCTTTTTTGCCACAAAATAATGGGAATTTCTGCCTTTTTGCCCCAAAATAAGAAAAATTTTTGCTTTTTTCCTTTGAAATAAGTGAAATTTCTGCAATTTTGGCCTAAAATAAGGGAAATTTCTGCAATTTTTCCCCATAATAAGGGAAATATCTGCAATTTTGCCCCAAAATAAGGGGAATTTCTCCCTTTTTGCCCCAAAATAAAGGAAATTTCACACTTTTTACCTGAAAATAACTAAAAATTCTGCAATTTGCCCCAAATAATGGAAATTTCTGAAATTGTGCCCCAAAATAAGGTAAATTATTGCAATTTTTCCCCAAAATACAGGAAATTTCTGAAATTTTGCCCCAAAATAAAAAGAATTTTTGCCTTTTGCCCCAAAATTAGGGGAATTTCTGCAATTTTTCTACAAAATACAGGGAATTTCTGCCTTTTTGCCCGAAAATAATGGGAATGCATACCTTTTTGCCATGAAAAGGGAAATTTCTTCATTTTTGCTCCAAAATAAAGGGAATTTCTGCATTTTTGCCTCTAAATAAGTGGAATTTCTGTTTTTTTCCCCCAAAACAAAGGGAATTTCTGTCTTTTTTGCCCCAAAATAAGGGGAATTTCTGACATATTACCCTGAAATAAGTAAAATTTCTGCAATTTTGCCCCAAAATAAGGAAAATTTCTGCAATTATTCCCCAATGTAAAGGAAATTTATGCAATTATGCCCCAAAATAAGAGGAATTTCTGACTGTTTGTTCCCAAAAAAAGGAATTTTTCTTCTTTTTGCCCCAAAATAAGGAGAATTTCTGTCTTTTTGCCCGAAAATTATGAGAATTTCTGCAATTTTGCTTCAAAATACGGGTAATTTCTGCTTTTATCCCGAAAGTAAGGGGAATGCATACCTTTTTGCCATAAAAAGGTGAATTTCTTCATTTTTGCTCCGAAATAAGGGGAATTTCTGCTTTTTGCCTCTAAATAAGTGGAATTTCTGTCTTTTTCCCACAAAACAAAAGGAATTTCTGTCATTTTTGCCCCAAAATAAGGGGAATTTCTGACTAATTACTATGAAATAAGTAAAATTTCTGCAATTTCGGCCCAAAATAAAGAAAATTTCTGCCTCTTTGCCCCCAAATAAGGGGAATTTCAGGCTTTTTACCTCAAAATAAGGAAAATTTCTGCCTTTTTGCCGCAAAATAAGGGGAATTTCTCCCTTTTTGCCCTAAATAAAGGAAATTTCAGCATTTTTACCTGAAAATAAGTGAAATTTCTGCAATTTTGCACCAGAATAAAGGAAATTTCTGGAATTTTGCCCCAAAATAAGTGGAGTTTTTGAGTTTTGCCCCATAATAAGGAGAATTTTTGCCTTTTTTCCTCAACATATAGGGTATTTCTGCATTTTTGCCCCAAAATTAGGGGAATTTCTGCAATTTTGCTCCAAAATACGAGGAATTTCTGCCTTTTTGCCCGAAAATAAAAGGAATGCATACCTTTTTGCCTTAAAAAGGGGAAATTTCTACATTTTTACTCCAAAATAAGGGGAATTTCTGCTTTTTTGACTCTAAATAAGTGGAATTTCTGTTTTTTCCTCCAAAACAAAAAGATTTTCTGTCTTTTTTGCCCCAAAATCAAGAAAATTTCTGATTGCAATTTTGCCCCAGAATAAGGGAAATTTCTGCCTTTTTGCCCCCAAATAAGGGGAATTTCAGCCTTTTCGCCTCAAAATAAGAGGAATTTCTGCATTTTTGCCACAAAATATTAGGAATTTCTGACTTTTTGCTCCTAAATAAGGAAAATTTCTGCCTTTTTTTCCTGAAATAAGTGAAATTTCTGCTATTTTGCCCTAAAATAAGTCAAATTTCTGCAATTTTGCCCCAAAATAAGGGGAATTTTTTAAATTTTGCCCCAAAATATGTGGAATTTCTGAGTTTCGCCCCAAAATAAGGAGAATTTCTGTCTTTTTGCCCCAACATGTAGGGAATTTCTGCATTTTTGCCTCACAATTAGGGGAATTTCTGCAATTTTGCTCTAAAATACAAGGAATTTCTGCCTTTTTGCCCGAAAATAAGGGGAATGCATAACTTTTTGCCATAAAAAAAGGGAAATTTCTTCATTTTTGCTCCAAAATAAGAGGAATTTTTGCCTTTTTGCCTCTAAATAAGTGGAATTTCTGTCTTTTTCCCCCAAAACAAAGAAAATTTCTGTCTTTTTTGCCCCAAATTAAGGGAAATTTCTGCCTTTTTGCCCTGAAATATGTGAAATTTCTGCAATTTTACCCCAAAATAAGGTGAATTTCTGCCTTTTTGCCCCAAAATAATGGGAATTTCTGCCTTTTTGCCTCAAAATAAGAGAAATTTTTGCTTTTTTTCTGTAAAATAAGTGAAATTTCTGCAATTTTGCCTTAAATTGAGAAAAATTTCTGCAATATTTCCCCATAATAAGGAAAATTTCTGCAATTTTGCCTCAAAATAAGGGGAATTTCTCCCTTTTTGCCCCAAAATAAAAGAAATTTCAGTCTTTTTACCTGAAAATAACTGAAATGTCTGCAATTTTGACCCAAATAAGGGAAATTTCTGCAATTTTGCCCCAAAATAAGGTAAAATCCTGCAATTTTGCCCCAAAATAAAGGAAATTTCTGGAATTTTGCCTCTAAATAAAGGAAATTTCTAGAATTTTGCCACAAAATTAGTGGAATCTGCAATTTTGCTCAAAAATACGGGGAATTTCTGCCTTTTTGCCCAAAAATAATGGAAATGCATACATTTTTTCCATAAAAAGGAAAATTTCTTCAATTTATCTCCAAAATAAAGGGAATTTCTGCCTTTTTACCTCTAAATAAGTGGAATTTCTGTCTTTTTCCCCCAAAACAAAGGGAATTTCTGTCTTTTTTGCCCCAAAATAAGGGGAATTTCTGACTTATTACCCTGAAATAAGTGAAATTTCTGCAATTTTGCCCCAAAATATAGGAAATTTCTGACTGTTTGTTCCCAAAAAAAGGAGATTTTCTGTCTTTTTGCCCCCAAATAAAGAGAATTTCTGCCTTTTTGCCCGAAAATTATGAGAATTTCTGCAATTGTGCTTCAAAATACGGGAAATTTCTGCTTTTATCCCAAAAGTAAGGGGAATGCATACCTTTTTGCCATAAAAAGGTAAATTTCTTCATTTTTGCTCCAAAATAAGAAGAATTTCTGCGTTTTTGCCTCTAAATAAGTGGAATTTCTGTCTTTTTCCCCCAAAACAAAAAGAATTTCTCTCTTTTTTTCCCCAAAATAATGGGAATTTCTGCCTTTTTGCCCCAAAATAAGAAAAATTTTTGCTTTTTTTCTCTAAAATAAGTGAAATTTCTGCAATTTTGCCTTAAATTAAGGGAAATTTCTGCAATATTTCCCCATAATAAGGGAAATTTCTGCAATTTTGCTTCAAAATAAGTGGAATTTCTCCCTTTTTGCCCCAAAATAAAGGAAATTTCAGCCTTTTTACCTGTAAATAAGTGAAATTTCTGCAATTTTGCCCCAAATAAGGGAAATTTCTTCAATTTTGCTGCAAAATAATGTAAATTTCTGTAATTTTGCCCCAAAATAAAGGAAATTTCTTGAATTTTGCCCCAAAAGAAGGGGAATTTCTGATTTTTGCCCCAAAATAAAAGGAATTTCTGCCTTTTGCTCCAAAATTAGGGAATTTCTCCCTTTTTGCCCGAAAATTATGAGAATTTCTGCAATTTTGCTTCAAAATACGGGGAATTTCTGCTTTTTATCCCGAATGTAAGGGGAATGTATACCTTTTACCACAAAAAAGGAAATTTCTTCATTTTTGCCCCAAAATAAGAGGAATTTCTGCCTTTTTACTTCAAAGTAAGTGAAATTTCTGCCTTTGTACCAAAAAATAAATGGAATTTCTGTCTTTTTGCCCCAAAATAAAAGGAATTTTTGAATTATGCCCTGAAATAAGTGAAATTTCTGCAATTTTGCCCCAAAATAAATGAAATTTCTGCTTTTTTGCCACAAAATAAAAGGAATTTCTGCCTTTTTGCCCCAAAATAAGGGAAATTTCTGCCTTTTTGCCCCCAAATAAAAGGAATTACAGCCTTTTTACCTCAAAATAAGGGGAATTTCTACATTTTTGACACCAAATATTAAAAATTTCTGCCTTTTTGCCCCAAAATAAGGAAAATTTCTGCCTTTTTTCCCTGAAATAAGTGAAATTTCTCCAATTTTGCCCTAAAATAAGTGAAATTTCTGCAATTTTTTCATAAAATAAGGAAAATTTCTGGAATTTTGCCCAAAAATAAGTGGAATTTCTGAGTTTTGTGCCAAAATAAGTAGAATTTCTGTCTTTTTCCCCAACATATAGGGAATTTCTGCCTTTTTGCCCCACAATTAGGGGAATTTCTGCAATTTTGCTCCAATATACGGGGAATTTCTGCCTTTTCCCAAAAATAAAGGGAATGCATAACTTTTTGCCATAAAAAATGAAATTTCTTCATTTTTGCTCCAAAATAAGGGGAATTTCTGCCTTTTTGCCTATAAATAGGTAGAATTTCTGTCTTTTTTCCCCAAAACAAAGGGAATTTCTGTCTTTTTTGCCCCAAAATAATGGGAATTTCTGACTTATTACCCTGAATTAAGTGAAATTTCTGCAATTTTGCCACAAAAAAAAAGGAAATTTCTGCAATTTTGCCCCAATGTAAAGGAAATTTCTGCAATTTTGCCCCAAAATAAGGGAAATTTCTGACAGTTGGCTCCCGAAAATAGGAGATTTTCTGTCTTTTTGCCCCAAAATAAGGAGAATTTCTGCCTTTTTGCCCGAAAATTATGAGAATTTCTGCAATTTTGCTTCAAAATACGGGGAATTTCTGCTTTTTATCCCGAAAGTAAGGGGAATGCATACCTTTTTGCCATAAAAAGGTAAATTTCTTCATTTTTGCTCCAAAATAAGGGAAATTTCTGCCTATTTGCCTTTAAAAAAGTGGAATTTCTGTCTTTTCCTCCAAAACAAAGGGAATTTCTGTCTTTTTTGCTCCAAGATAAGGGGAATTTCTGACTTATTACCCTGAAATAAGTGAAATTTCTGCAATTTTGCCCCAAAATAAGGGAAATTTCTGCCTCTTTGCCCTCAAATAAGGGGAATTTCAGCCTTTTTACCTCAAAATAAGGAAAATTCCTGACTTTTTGACCCAAAATAAGGAAAATTTCTAAATTTTTTTCCTGAAATAAGTAAAATTTCTGCAATTTTGCCACAAAATAAGTGAAATTTCTGCAATTTTGCCCCAGAATAAGGAAAATTTCTGGAATTTTGCACCAAAATAAGTGGAATTTCTGAGTTTTGCCCCAAAATAAGGAGAATTTCTGTTTTTTGCCCCAACATATAAGAAATTTCTGCATTTTTGCCCCACAATTAGGGGAATTTCTGCAATTTTGCTCCAACATACGAGGAATTTCTGCCTTTTTGCCCGAAAATAAGAACAATGCATAACTTTTTGCATTAAAAAAGAGAAATTTCTTCATTTTTGCTCCAAAATAAAGGGAATTTCTGCTTTTTTGCCTCTAAATAAGTGGAATTTCTGTCTTTTTCCCCCAAAACAAAGGGATTTTCTGTCTTTTTTGCCCCAAAATAAGGAAAATTTCTGACTTATTACCCTGAAATAAGTGAAATTTCTGCAATTTTGCCCCAAAATAAGGGAAATTTCTGCCTTTTTGCCCCCAAATAAGGGAAATTTCAGCCTTTTTACCTCAAAATAAGGGGAATTTCTGCATTTTTGCCCCAAAATAACAAAATATTTTTTTTCCATGAAATAAGGGAAATTTCTGCAATTTTGCCCAAAATAAGTGAAATTTCTGCAATTTTGCCCCAAAATAACTGAAATTTTGCAATTTTGCCCCAAAATAAGGAAAATTTCTGGAATTTGTCCCCAAAATAAGTGGAATTTCTGAGTTTTGCCCCAAAATAAGGAGAATTTCTGTCTTTTTGCCGCAACATATAGGGAATTTCTGCATTTTTGCCCCACAATTAGTGGAATTTCTGCAATTTTGCTCCAAAATATGGGAATTTTCTGCCGTTTTGCCCGTAAATAAAAAGAATGCATACCTTTTTGCCTTAAAAAAGGGAAATTTCTTCATTTTTGCTCCAAAATAAGGGGAATTTCTGTTTTTTTGCCTCTAAATAAGTTGAATTTCTGTCTTTTCCCCCCAAAACAAAGGGATTTTCTGTCTTTTTTGCCCCAAAATAAGAAAAATTTCTCACTTATTACCCTGAAATAATGAAATTTCTGCAATTTTGCCCCAAAATAAGAGAAATTTTTGCCTTTCTGCCCACAAATAAGGGGAATTTCAGCCTTTTTACCTCAAAATAAGAGAAATTTCTGCATTTTTGCCACAAAATATTAGGAATTTCTGCCTTGTTGCACCAAAATAAAGAAAATTTCTGTTTTTTTTCCCTGAAATAAGTGAAATTTCTGCAATTTTGCCCCAGAATAAGTGGAATTTCTGAGTTTTGCCCCAAAATAAAGAGAATTTCTGTCTTTTTGCCCCAACATATCGGGAATTTCTGCCTTTTTGCACCACAATTAGGGGAATTTCTGAAATTTTGCTCCAAAATAGGGGAATTTCTGCCTTTTTGCCCGAAAATAAGGGGAATGCATAACTTTTTACCAAAAAAAAGAAAATTTCTTCATTTTTGCTCCAAAATAAGGGGAATTTCTGCCTTTTTGCTTCTCAATAAGTGGAATTTCTGTCTTTTTCCCCCATAACTATGGAATTTCTGTCTTTTTGCCGCAAAATAAGGGGAATTTTTGAATTATTACCCTAAAATAAGTGAAATTTCTGCAATTTTGCCCCAAAATAAGTGAAATTTCTGCAATTTTGCCCCAAAACAAGGAAAATTTCTGGAATTTTCCCCCAAAATAAGTGGAATTTCTAAGTTTTGCCCCAAAATAAGGAGAATTTCTGTCTTTTTGCCCCAACATATAGGGAATTTCTGTCTTTTTGCCCCACAACTAGGGGAATTTCTGCAATTTTGCTCCAAAATACGGGGAATTTCTGCCTTTTTGCCCTGAAATATGTTAAATTTCTGCAATTTTACCCCTAAATAAGGTGAATTTCTGCTTTTTTGCCCCAAAATAATGGGAATTTCTGCCTTTTTGCCCCAAAATGAGAAAAATTTTTTCTTTTTTTCTCTGAAATAAGTGAAATTTCTGCAATTTTCCCCTCAAATAAGGGAAATTTTTGCAATTTTTTCCCATAATAAGGGAGATTTCTGCAATTTTGTCCCAAAATAAAGGAAATTTCTGCCTCTTTGCCCCCAAATAAGGGGAATTTCTGCATTTTTGCCACAAAATATTAGTAATTTCTGACTTTTTGCCCCAAAAATAAGGAAAATTTGTGCATTTTTTTCCTGAAATAAGTGAAATTTCTGCAATTTTGCCACAAAATAAGTGAAATTTCTGCAATTTTGCCCCAAAATAAGGGAAATTTCTGGAATTTGCCCCAAAATAAGTGGAATTTCTAAGTTTTGCCCCAAAATAAGGAGAATTTCTGTCTTTTTGCCTCTAAATAAGTGAAATTTCTGCAATTTTGCCCCAAAATAAGGGAAATTTCTGCATTTTTGCCCCCAAATAAGGGGAATTTCAGCCTTTTTACCTCAAAATAAGGGGAATTTCTGCATTTTTGCCAGAAAATATTAGGAATTTCTGCCTTTTTGCCCCAAAATAAAGAAAATTTCTGCCTTTTTTCCCTGAAATAAGTGAAATTTCTACAATTTTGCCCCAAAATAAGTGAAATTTCTGCAATTTTGCCACAAAATAAGGGAAATTTCTGGAATTTTGCCCCAAAATAAGTGGAATTTCTGAGTTTTGCCCCAAAATAAGGAGAATTTCTGTCTTTTTGCCCCAAAATATAGGGAATTTCTGTCTTTCTGCACAACAACTAGGGGAATTTCTGCAATTATGCTCCAAAATACAGGGAATTTCTGTCTTTTTCCCCGAAAATAAGGGGAATGCATATCTTTTTGCCATAAAAAATGGAAATTTCTTCATTTTTGCTCCAAAATAAGGGAAATTTCTTCAATTTTGCCCAAAATAAGTGAAATTTCTGCAATTTTGCCCCAGAATGAGTAAAATTTCTGGAATTTTGCCCCAAAATAAGTGGAATTTCTGAGTTTTGCCCCAAAATAAGGAGAATTTCTGTCTTTTTGCCCCAACATATTAGGAATTTCTGCATTTTTGCCCCACAATTAGGGGAATTTTTGAAATTTTGCTCCAAAATACGGGGAATTTCTGCCTTTTTGCCCGAAAATAAGAAGAATGCATACCTTTTTGCCTTAAAAAAGGGAAATTTCTTCATTTTTGCTTCAAAATAAGAGGAATTTCTGCTTTTTTGCCTCTAAATAAGTGGAATTTCTGTCTTTTCCCCCCAAAACAAAGGGATTTTCTGTCTTTTTGGCCCATAATAAGAAAAATTTCTAACTTTTTTCCCTGAAATAAGTGAAATTTCTGCAATTTTTCCCCAAAATAAGGAAAATTTTTGCCTTTCTGCCCACAAATAAGGGGAATTTCAGCCTTTTTACCTCAAAATAAGTGGAATTTCTGCGTTTTTGCCACAAAATATTAGGAATTTCTGCCTTTTTGCCCCAAAATATAGAATATTTCTGCCTTTTTTCCCTGAAATAAGTGAAATTTCTGCAATTTTGCCCCAAAATAAGTGGAATTTCTGAGTTTTGCCCCAAAATAAGGAGAATTTCTGTCTTTCTGCCCCAACATATAGGGAATTTCTGCATTTTTGCACCACAATTAGAGGAATTTCTGCAATTTTGCTCCAAAATACGGGGAATTTCTGCCTTTTTGCCAGAAAATAAGGGGAATGCATAACTTTTTGCCAGAAAAAAGGTAAATTTCTTCATTTTTGCTCCAAAATAAGGGAAATTTCTGCCTTTTTGCCTCTAAATAAGTGGAATTTCTGTCTTTTCCTCCAAAACAAAGGGAATTTCTGTCTTTTTGGCCCATAATAAGGAAAATTTCTAACTTTTTTCCCTGAAATAAGTAAAATTTCTGCAATTTTGCCCAAAAATAAGTGAAATTTCTGCAATTTTGCCCCAGGATAAGGAAAATTTCTGGAATTTTGCACCAAAATAAGTGGAATTTCTGAGTTTTGCCCCAAAATAAGGAGAATTCCTGTCTTTTTGCCCCAACATATAAGGAATTTCTGCATTTTTGCCCCACAATTAGGGGAATTTCTGCAATTTTGCTCCAAAATACGGGGAATTTCTGCCTTTTTGCCAGAAAATAAGGGGAATGCATAACTTTTTACCAGAAAAAAGGTAAATTTCTTCATTTTTGCTCCAAAATAAGGGAAATTTCTGCCTTTTTGCCTCTAAATAAGTGGAATTTCTGTCTTTTTCCAACAAAACAAAGGGATTTTCTGTCTTTTTTGCCCCAAAATAAGGAAAATTTCTGACTTATTACCCTGAAATAAGTGATATTTCTGCAATTTTCCCCCAAAATAAGAGAAATTTCTTCCTTTTTGCCCCCAAATAAAGGGTATTTCAGCCTTTTTACCTCAAAATAAGAGGAATTTCTGCCTTTTTGCCCCAAAATAACAAATTTTTTTTCCCATGAAATAAGAAAAATTTCTGCAATTTTGCCCAAAATAAGTGAAATTTCTGCAATTTTGCCCCAAAATAGGGGAAATTTCTGGAATTTTGCCCCAAAATAAGTGGAATTTCTGAGTTTTGCCCCAAAATAAGGAGAATTTCTGTCTTTTTGCCCCAACATATAGGGAATTTCTGCATTTTTGCCCCACAATTAGGGGAATTTTTGCAATTTTGCTCCAAAATACAGGGAATTTCTGCCTTTTTGCTCGAAAATAAGAAGAATGCATACCTTTTTGCCTTAAAAAAGGGAAATTTCTTCATTTTTGCTTCAAAATAAGGGGAATTTCTGCTTTTTTGCCTCTAAATAAGTGGAATTTCTGTCTTTTCCCCCCAAAACATAGGGATTTTCTGTCCTTTTTGCCCCAAAATAAAAAAAATTTCTGACTTATTACCCTGAAATAAGTGAAATTTCTGCAATTTTGCCCCAAAATAAGGGAAATTTTTGCCTTTCTGCCCACAAATAAGGTGAATTTCAGCCTTTTTACATAAAAATAAGTGGAATTTCTGCATTTTTGCCACAAAATATTAGGAATTTCTGCATTTTTGCCCCAAAATAAAGAATATTTCTGCCTTTTTTCCCTGAAATAAGGGAAATTTCTGCAATTTTGCCCCAAAATAAGTGGAATTTCTTAGTTTTGCCCCAAAATAAGGAGAATTTCTGTCTTTTTGCCCCAACATATAGGGAATTTCTGCCTTTTTGCACCATAATTAGGGGAATTTCTGCAATTTTGCTCCAAAATACGGGGAATTTCTGCCTTTTTGCTTCTCAATAAGTGGAATTTCAGTCTTTTTCCCCCAAAACTTAGGGAATTTCTTTCTTTTTGCCCCAAAATAAGGGGAATTTTTGACTTATTACTTTATAATAAGTGAAATTTCTGCAATTTTGCCCCAAAAGAAGGGAAATTTCTGCCTTTTTGCCCTGAAATAAGAGGAATTTCAGCCTTTATACCTCAAAATAAGGGGAATTTCTGCATTTTTGCCACAAAATATTAGGAATTTCTGCATTTTTGCCACAAAATATTAGGAATTTCTGATTTTTGCCCCAAAATAAGCAAAATTTCTGCCTTTTTTCCCTGAAATAAGTGAAATTTCTGCAATTTTGCCCCAAAATAAGGAAAATTTCTGGAATTTTGCCCCAAAATAAGTGGAATTTCTAAGTTTTGCCCCAAAATAAGAAGAATTTCTGTCTTTTTGCCCAAACATATAGGCAATTTCTGTCTTTTTGCCCCACAACTAGGGGAATTTCTGCAATTTTGCTCCAAAAGACGGGGAATTTCTGCCTTTTTGCCCTGAAATATGTGAAATTTCTGCAATTTTACCCCTAAATAAGGTGAATTTCTGCTTTTTTGCCCCAAAATAATGGGAATTTCTGCCTTTTTGCCCCAAAATAAGAAAAATTCTTGCTTTTTATCTCTGAAATAAGTGAAATTTCTGCAATTTTCCCCTAAAATAAGGGAAATTTTTGCAATTTTTTCCCATAATAAGGGAGATTTCTGCAATTTTATCCCAAATTAAGGGGAATTTCTTTCTTTTTACCCCAAAACAAAGAAAATTTCAGACTTTTTACCTGAAAATAAGTGAAATTTCTGAAATTTTGCCCCAAATAAGGGAAATTTCTGCAATTTTGCCCCAAAATAAGGTAAATTCCTGCAATTTTGCCGCAAAATAAATAAAATTTCTGGAATTTTGCCCCAAAATAAGGGGAATTTCTGATTTTTGCTTTAAAATAAAGGGAATTTCTGCCTTTTGCGCCAAAATTAGGGGAATTTCTGTAATTTTGCTCCAAAATAAGGGGAATTTCTGCCTTTTTGCCTGAAAATTATGGGAATGCATACCTTTTTGCCATAAAAAGAGAAATTTCTTCATTTTTGCTCTAAAATAAGTGGAATTTCTGCCTTTTTGCTTCTCAATAAGTGGAATTTCTGTCTTTTCCCCCCAAAACAAAGGGAATTTCTGTCTTTTTTGCCCCAAAATAAGGGGAATTTCTGACTTATTACCCTAAAATAAGTGAAATTTCTGCAATTTTGCCCCATAATAAAGAAAATTTCTGCCTTTTTGCCCTGAAATAAGAGGAATTTCAGCCTTTATACCTCAAATTAAGGGGAATTTCTGCATTTTTTGCCACAAAATATTAGGAATTTATGACTTTTTGCCTCAAAATAAAGAAAATTTCTGCCTTTTGTGTCTGAAATAAGTGAAATTTCTGCAATTTTGCCCCATAATAAGTGAATTTCTGCAATTTTGCCCCAAAATAAGGAAAATTTCTGGAATTTTGCCCCAAAATAAGTGGAATTTCTATGTTTTGCCCCAAAATTAGGAGAATTTCTGTATTTTTGCCCCAACATATAGGGAATTTCTGTCTTTTTGCCCCACAACTAGGGGAATTTCTGCAATTTTGCTCCAAAATATGGGAAATTTCTGCAATTTTGCCCCAATGTAAAGGAAATTTCTGCAAATTTGCCCAAAAATAAGGGGAATTGCTGACAGTTTGCTCCCGAAAAAAGGAGATCTTCTGTCTTTTTGCCCCAAAATAGGGAAAATTTCTGCCTTTTTGCCCGAAAATTATTAGAATTTCTGCAATTTTGCTTCAAAATACGGGGAATTTCTGCTTTTTATCCCGAAAGTAAGGGGAATGCATACCTTTTTGCCATAAAAAGATAAATTTCTTCATTTTTGTTCCAAAATAAGGGGAATTTCTGCCTTTTTGCCTCTAAATAAGTGGAATTTCTGTCTTTTTCCCCCAAAACAAAGGGATTTTCTGTCTTTTTTGCCCCAAAATAAGGGGAATTTCTGAATTATTAACCTGAAATAAGTGAAATTTCTCCAATTTTGCCCCAAAATAAGGGAAATTTATGCCTCTTTTCCCCCAAATAATGGGAATTTTAGCCTTTTTACCTCAAAATAAGGGGAATTTCTGCATTTTTGCCACAAAATATTAGGAATTTCTGACTTTTTGCCCCAAAATAAGGAAAATTTGTGCCATTTTTCCTTGAAATAAGTGAAATTTCTGCAATTTTGCCCCAAAATAAGTGTAATTTCTGCAATTATGCCCCAAAATAATGCAAATTTCTGGAATTTTGCCCCAAAATAAGTGGAATTTCTAAGTTTTGCCCCAAAATAAGGAGAATTTCTGTATTTTTGCCTCTAAATAAGTGAAATTTCCGCAATTTTCCCCCAAAATAAAAGAAATTTCTGCCTTTTTGCCCCCAAATAAAAGGAATTTCAGCCTTTTTACCTCAAAATAAGGGAAATTTCTAAATTTTTGCTACAAAATATTAAGAATTTCTGCATTTTTGCCCAAAAATAAGGAAAATTTCTGCCTTTTTTCCCTGAAGTAAGTGAAATTTCTCTAATTTTGCCCTAAAATAAGTGAAATTTCTGCAATTTTTCCCCAAAATAAGGGAAATTTCTGGAATTTTGCCCAAAAATATGTGGAATTTCTGAGTTTTTCCCCAAAGTAAGGAGAATTTCTGTCTTTTTTCCCCAACATATAGGGAATTTCTGCCTTTTTGCCCCACAATTAGGGGAATTTCTGCAATTTTGCTCCAAAATACAGGGAATTTCTTCCCTTTCCCAAAAATAAAGGGAATGCATAACTTTTTGCCATAAAAAAGGGAAATTTCTTCATTTTTGCTCCAAAATAAGGGGAATTTCTGCCTTTGTGCCTCTAAATAAGTGGAATTTCTGTCTTTTTCCCCCAAAACAAAGGGAATTTCTGTCTTTTTTGCCACAAAATAAGGGGAATTTCTGACTTATTACCCTGAAATAAGTGAAATTTCTGCAATTTTGCCCCAAAATAAGGGAAATTTCTGCAATTTTGTTCCAATGTAAAGGAAATTTCTGCAATTTTGCCCCAAAATAAGGGAAATTTCTGACTGTTTGCTCCCGAAAAAAGATTTTCTGTCTTTTTTTCCCAAAATAAAAAGAATTTCTGCCTTTTGGCCCAAAAATTATGAGAATTTCTGCAATTTTGCTTCAAATTACGGGGAATTTCTGCTTTTTATCCCGAAAGTAAGGGGAATGCATACCTTTTCGCCATAAAAAGGTAAATTTCATCATTTTTGCTCCAAAATCAGAGAAATTTCTGCCTTTTTGCCTCTAAATAAGTGGAATTTCTGTCTTTTCCTCAAAAATAAAGGGAATTTCTGTCTTTTTTGCCCCAAAAATAAGGGGAATTTCTGACTTATTACCCTGAAATAAGTGAAATTTCTGCAATTTTGCCCCAAAATAAGGGAAATTTCTGCCTCTTTGCCCTCAAATAAGTGGAATTTCAGCTTTTTTACCTCAAAATAAGGGGAATTCCTGCCTTTTTGACCCAAAATAAGGAAAATTTAACTTTTTTCCCTGAAATAAGTAAAATTTCTGCAATTTTGCCACAAAATAAGTGAAATTTCTGCAATTTTGCCCCAAAATTAGGGGAATTTCTGCAATTTTGCTCCAAAATACGGGGAATTTCTGCCTTTTTGCCTGAAAATAATGGGAATGCATACCTTTTTGCCATAAAAGGGGAAATTTCTTCATTTTTGCTCCAAAATAAGTGGAATTTCTGCCTTTTTGCTAATCAATAAGTGGAATTTCTGTCTTTTTCCCCCACAACAAAGGGAATTTCTGTCTTTTTTGCCCCAAAATAAGGGGAATTTCTGACTTATTACCCTAAAATAAGTGAAATTTCTGCAATTTTGCCCCAAAATAAGGGAAATTTTTGCCTTTCTGCCCACAAATAAAGGGAATTTCACCCTTTTTACCTCAAAATAAGGGGAATTTCTGCATTTTTGCCACAAAATATTAGGAATTTCTGCCTTTTTGCCACAAAATAAAAAAAAAATTCTGTTTTTTTTTCCCTGAAATAAGTGAAATTTCTGCAATTTTGCCCCAAAATAAGTGGAATTTCTGAGTTTTGCCCCAAAATAAGGAGAATTTCTGTCTTTTTGCCCCAACATATAGGGAATTTCTGTCTTTTTGCCCCACAACTAGGGGAATTTCTGCAATTTTGCCCTGAAATAATGGGAATTTCAGCCTTTATACCTCAAAATAAGGAGAATTTCTGCATTTTTGCCACAAATTATTAGGAATTTCTGACTTTTTGCCCCAAAATAAGGAAAATTTCTGCCTTTTATCCCTAAAATAAGTGAAATTTCTGCAATATTGCCCCAAAATAACTGAAATTTTGCAATTTTGCCCCAAAATAAGGAAAATTTCTGGAATTTTGCCCCAAAATAAGTGGAATTTCTAAATTTTGCCCCAAAATAAGAAGAATTTCTGTCTTTTTGCGCCAACATATAGGGAATTTCTGTCTTTTTGCCTCACAACTAGGGGAATTTCTGCAATTTTGCTCCAAAATACAAGGAATTTCTGCCTTTTTGCCCTGAAATATGTGAAATTTCTGCAATTTTACCCCTAAATAAGGTGAATTTCTGGTTTTTTGCCCAAAAATAATGGGAATTTCTGCCTTTTTGCCCAAAATAAGAAAAATTTTTGCTTTTTTTCTCTGAAATAAGTGAAATTTCTGCAATTTTCCCCTAA
This sequence comes from Micromys minutus, assembly GCF_963924665.1. Lineage (NCBI taxonomy): Eukaryota > Metazoa > Chordata > Mammalia > Rodentia > Muridae > Micromys > Micromys minutus. Next base: position 103,846 of record NW_027667393.1, on the reverse strand, counting down.
AATAAGGGAAATTTTTGCAATTTTTTCCCATAATAAGGGAGATTTCTGCAATTTTGTCCCAAAATAAGGGGAATTTCTTCCTTTGTGCCCCATAACAAAGGAAATTTCAGCCCTTTTACCTGAAAATAAGTGAAATTTCTGAAATTTTGCCCCAAATAAGGGAAATTTCTGCAATTGTGCCCCAAAATAAGGTAAATTCCTGCAATTTTGCCCCAAAATAAAGGAAATTTCTGGAATTTTTCCCCAAAATAAGAGGAATTTCTGATTTTTGCCCCAAAATAAAAGGAATTTCTGCCTTTTGTCCCAAAATTAGGGGAATTTCTGCAATTTTGCTCCAAAATACGAGAATTTCTGCTTTTTTGCCTGAAAATAATGGGAATGTATAACTTTTGGCCATAAAAAAGGAAATTTCTTCATTTTTGCTCCAAAATAAAGGGAATTTCTGCCTTTTTGCCTCTAAATAAGTGGAATTTCTGTCTTTTTCCCCTAAAACAAAAAGAATTTCTGTCTTTTTTGCCCCAAAATAAGGGGAATTTCTGACTTATTACCCTGAAGTAAGTGAAATTTCTGCAATTTTGCCCCAAAATAAGGGAACTTTCTGCAATTTTGCCCCAATGTAAAGGTAATTTCTGCAATTTTGCCCCAAAATAAGGGGAATTTCTGAATGTTTGCTCCCGAAAAAAGGAGATCTTCTGTCTTTTTGCCCCAAAATAAGGAGAATTTCTGCCTTTTTGCCCGAAAATTATGAGAATTTCTGCAATTTTGCTTCAAAATACGGGGAATTTCTGCTTTTTATTCCGAAAGTAAGGGGAATGCATACCTTTTTGCCATAAAAAGGTAAATTTCTTCATTTTTGCTCCAAAATAAGGGGAATTTCTGCCTTTTTGCCTTTAAATAAGTGGAATTTCTGTCTTTTTCCCCCAAAACAAAGTGGATTTCTGTATTTTTTGCCCCAAAATAAGGGGAATTTCTAAATTATTACCCTGAAATAAGTGAAATTTCTCTAATTTTGCCCCAAAATAAGGGAAATTTCTGCCTCTTTGCCCCCAAATAAGGGGAATTTCAGCCCTTTTACCTCAAAATAAGAAGAATTTCTGCATTTTTGCCACAAAATATTAGGAATTTCTGACTTTTTGCCCCAAAATAAGGAAAATTTGTGCCGTTTTTCTGTGAAATAATTTAAATTTCTGCAATTTTGCCCCAAAATAAGTGAAATTTCTGCCATTTTGGCCCAAAATGAGGGAAATTTCTGGAATTTTGCCCCAAAATAAGTGGAATTTCTAAGTTTTGCCCCAAAATAAGGAGAATTTCTGTCTTTTTGCCTCTAAATAATTGAAATTTCTGCAATTTTGCACCAAAATAAGGGAAATTTCTGCCTTTTTGCCCTCAAATAAGAAGAATTTCAGCCTTTTTACCTCTAAATAAGGGGAATTTCTGCATTTTTGCCAGAAAATATTAGGAATTTCTGCCTTTTTGCCCCAAAATAAAGAAAATTTCTGCCTTTTTCCCCTGAAATAAGTGAAATTTCTGCAATTTTGCCCCAAAATAAGTGAAATTTCTGCAATTTTGCCCCAAAATAAAGGAAATTTCTGCAATTTTGTTCCAAAAAAAGGGAAATTTCTAGAATTTTGCTTCAAAATAAGTGGAATTTCTGAGTTTTGCCCCAAAATAAAGAGAATTTCTGTCTTTTTTCTCCAACATATAGGGAATTTCTGCCTTTTGCCCCAAAATTAGGGAAATTTCTGCAATTTTGCTCCAAAATCCGAGGAATTTCTGCCTTTTTGTTCGAAAATAAGGGGAATGCATAACTTTTTGCCATAAAAAAGGGAAATTTCTTCATTTTTGCTCCAAAATAAGAGAAATTTCTGCCTTTTTGCCTCTAAATAAGTGGAATTTCTGTCTTTTTCCCTCAAAACAAAGGAAATTTCTGTCTCTTTTGCCTCAAAATAAGGGGAATTTCTGATTTATTACACTGAAATAAGTGAAATTTTTGCAATTTTGCCCCAAAATAAGGGAAATTTCTGCTTTTTGTCCTGAAATATGTGAAATTTCTGCAATTTTACCCCAAAATAAGGTGAATTTCTGCCTTTTTGCCACAAATTAATGAGAATTTCTGCCTTTTTGCCCCAAAATAAGAAAAATTTTTGCTTTTTTTCTCTGAAATAAGTGAAATTTCTGCAATTTTGCCCTAAAATAAGGAAAATTTCTGCAATTTTTCTCAATAATAAGGAAAATTTCTGCAATTTTGCCCCAAAATAAGGGGAATTTCTCCCTTTTTGCCCCAAATATAGGAAATTTCAGCTTTTTTACCTGAAAATAAGTGAAATTTCTGCAATTTTGCCCCAAATAAGGGAAATTTCTTCAATTTTGCCCCATATAAGGTAAATTCCTGTAATTTTGTCCTAAAATAAAGGAAATTTCTTGAATTTTGCCCCAAAAGAAGAAGAATTTCTGATTTTGGCCCCAAAATAAAAGAAATTTCTGCCTTTTGCCCCAAAATTAGGGAATTTCTCTCTTTTTGCCCGAAAATTATGAGAATTTCTGCAATTTTGCTTCTAAATACGGGGAATTTCTGCTTTTTATCCCGAATGTATGGGGAATGTATACCTTTTACCACAAAAAAAGAAATTTCTTCATTTTTGCCCCAAAATAAGAGGAATATCTGCCTTTTTACTTCAAAGTAAGTGAAATTTCTGCCTTTGTACCAAAAAATAAATGGAATTTCTGTCTTTTTGCCCCAAAATAAAAGGAATTTTTGAATTATTCCCTGAAATAAGTGAAATTTCTGCAATTTTGCCCCAAAATAAATGAAATTTCTGCCTTTTTGCCACAAAATAAAAGGAATTTCTGTCTTTTTGCCCCAAAATAAGAGAAATTTCTGCCTTTTTGCCCCCAAATAAAAAGAATTTCAGCCTTTTTACCTCAAAATAAAGGGAATTTCTACATTTTTGCCACAAAATATTAGGAATTTCTGCATTTTTGCCCCAAAATAAGGAAAATTTCTGCCTTTTTTCCCTGAAATAAGTGAAATTTCTCCAATTTTGCCCTAAAATAAGTGAAATTTCTGCAATTTTTCCCCAAAATAAGGGAAATTTCTGGAATTTTGCCCAAAAATAAGTGGAATTTCTGAGTTTTGCCCCAAAATAAGGAGAATTTCTGTCTTTTTTCCCCAACATATAGGGAATTTCTGCCTTTTTGCCCCACAAAAAGGGGAATTTCTGCAATTTTGCTCCAAATTAAAAAAAATTTCTGCAATTTTGCCCCAATGTAAAAGAAATTTTAGCAATTTTCCTCCAAAATAAGGGAAATTTCTGACTGTTTGCTCCCGAAAAAGGAAATTTTCTGTCTTTTCTCCAAAATAAGAATTTCTGCCTTTTTGCCTGAAAATTATGAGAATTTCTGCAATTTTGCTTCAAAATACGGGGAATTTCTGCTTTTTATCCCGAAAGTAAGGGGGATGCATACCTTTTTGCCATAAAAAGGTAAATTTCTTCATTTTTGCTCCAAAATAAGGGAAATTTCTGCCTTTTGGCGTCTAAATAAGTGGAATTTCTGTCTTTTCCTCCAAAACAAAGGGAATTTCTGTCTTTTTTTGTTCCAAAATAACAGGAATTTCTGACTTATTACCCTGAAATAAGTGAAATTTCTGCAATTTTGCCCCAAAATAAGAGAAATTTCTGCAATTTTGCCCCAATGTAAAGGAAATTTCTGTAATTTTGCCCCAAAATAAGGAAAATTTCTGACTGTGAGCTCCCGAAAAAAGGAGATTTTCTGTCTTTTTGCCCCAAAATAAGGAGAATTTCTGCCTTTTTGCCCGAAAATTATGAGAATTTCTGCAATTTTGCTTCAAAATACGGGGAATTTCTGCTTTTTATCCCGAAAGTAAGGGGAATGCATACCTTTTTGCCATAAAAAGGTAAATTTCTTCATTTTTGCTCCAAAATAAGTGAAATTTCTGCCTTTTTGCGTCTAAATAAGTGGAATTTCTGTCTTTTCCTCCAAAACAAAGGGAATTTCTGTCTTTTTTTGTTCCAAAATAACGGGAATTTCTGACTTATTACCCTGAAATAAGTGAAATTTCTGCAATTTTGCCCCAAAATAAGAGAAATTTCTGCAATTTTGCCCCAATGTAAAGGAAATTTCTGTAATTTTGCCCCAAAATAAGGAAAATTTCTGACTGTGAGCTCCCGAAAAAAGGAGATTTTCTGTCTTTTTGCCCCAAAATAAGGAGAATTTCTGCCTTTTTGCCCGAAAATTATGAGAATTTCTGCAATTTTGCTTCAAAATACGGGGAATTTCTGCTTTTTATCCCGAAAGTAAGGGGAATGCATACCTTTTTGCCATAAAAAGGTAAATTTCTTCATTTTTGCTCCAAAATAAGGGAAATTTCTGCCTTTTTGCCTCTAAATAAGTGGAATTTCTGTCTTTTCCTCCAAAACAAAGGGAATTTCTGTCTTTTTTGCCCCAAAATAAGGGGAATTTCTGACTTATTACCCTAAAATAAGTGAAATTTCTGCAATTTTGCCCCAAAATAAAAGAAATTTCTGCCTCTTTGCCTTCAAATAAGGGGAATTTCAGCATTTTTACCTCAAAATAAGGGGAATTCCTGCGTTTTTGACCCAAAATAAGGAAAATTTCTAACTTTTTTCCCTGAAATAAGTAAAATTTCTGCAATTTTGCCCCAAAATAAGGGAAATTTCTGCCTCTTAGCCCCCAAATAAGGGGAATTTCAGCCTTTTTACCTCAAAATAAGGGGAATTTCTGCATTTTTGCCACAAAATATTAGGAATTTCTGCCTTTTTGCCCCAAAATAAGGAAAATTTGTGCCTTTTTTCCGTGAAATAAGTGAAATTGCTGCAATTTTGCCCCAAAATAAGTGAAATTTCTGCAATTTTGCCCCAAAATAAGGGAAATTTCTGGAATTTTGCCCAAAAATAAGTGGAATTTCTAAGTTTTGCCCCGAAATAAGAAGAATTTCTGTCTTTTTGCCTCTAAATAAGTGAAATTTCTGCAATTTTGCCCCAAAATAAGGGAAATTTCTGCCTTTTTGCCCCCAAATAATGGGAATTGCAGCCTTTTTACCTCAAAATAAGGGGAATTTCTGCATTTTTGCCACAAATTATTAGAAATTTCTGCCTTTTTGCCCCAAAATAAGGAAAAATTTCTGCCCTTTTTCCCAGAAATAAGTGAAATTGCTGCAATTTCGCCCCAAAATAAGTGAAATTTCTGCAATTTTGCCCCAAAAAAGGGAAATTTTTGGAATTTTGCCCCAAAATAAGTGGAAATTCTGAGTTTTGCCCCAAAATAAGGAGAATTTCTGTCTTTTCCCACAACATATAGGGAATTTCTTTCTTTATGCACCACAACTAGAAGAATTTCTGCAATTATGCTCCAAAATACGGGGAATTTCTGCCTTTTTCCCGAAAATAAAGGGAATGCCTAACTTTTTGCCATAAAAAAGGGAAATTTTCATTTTTGCTCCAAAATAAAGAAAATTTCTGCCTTTTTGCCTCTAAATAAGTGGAATTTCTGTCTTTTTCCCTCAAAACAAAGGGAATTTCTGTATTTTTTGCCTCAAAATAAGGGGAATTTCTGACTTATTACACTGAAATATGTAAAATTTCTGCAATTTTGCCCCAAAATAAGGGAAATTTCTGCCTTTTTGCCCTGAAATATGTGAAATTTCTGCAATTTTTCCCCAAAATAAGGTGAATTTCTGCCTTTTTGCCACAAATTAATGGACATTTCTTGAATTTTGCCCCAAAATAAGGGGAATTTATGATTTTTGCCCCAAAATAAAGGGAATTTCTGCCTTTTCCCCCAAAATTAGGGGAATTTCTGCAATTTTACCCCAAAATAAGTCGAATTTCTGCGTTTTTGCCCCATAATAATGGGAATTTCTGCCTTTTTGCCCCAAAATAAGAAAAATTTTTGCTTTTTTTCTTTGAAATAAGTGAAATTTCTCCAATTTTGCACTAAAATAAGGAAAATTTCTGCAATTTTTCCCCATAATAATAGAAATTTCTGCAATTTTGCCCGAAAATAAGAGGAATTTCTCCCTTTTAGCCCCAAATAAAGGAAATATCAGCCCTTTTTTCTGAAAATAAGTGAAATTTCTGCAATTTTGCCCCAAATAAGTGAAATTTCTGCAATTTTGCCCAAAAATAAGGTAAATTCCTCAAATTTTGCCCCAAAATAAAGGAAAATTCTTGAATTTTGCCCCAAAATAAAGAGATTTTCTGATTTTTGCCCCAAAATTAGGGGATTTTCTGCAATTTTGCTCCAAAATACGGGGAATTTCTGCCTTTTTGCTCGAAAATAATAGGAATGCATACCTTTTTGCCATAAAAAATGAAATTTCTTCATTTTTGCTCCAAAATAAGGGGAATTTCTGCCTTTTTGCCTCTAAATAAGTGGAATTTCTGTCTTTTCCCCACAAAACAAAGGGAATTTCTCTCTTTTTTGCCCCAAAATAAGGGGAATTTCTGACTCATTACCATGAAATAAGTGAAATTTCTGCAATTTTGCCCCAAAATAGGGAAATTTCTGCCTTTTTGCCCTCAAATAAGGGTAATTCAGCCTTTTTACCTCAAAATAAGAGGAATTTCTGCATTTTTGCCACAAAATATTAGGAATTTCTGTTTTTTTGCCTTAAAATAAGGAAAATTTCTGACTTTTTTCCCTGAAATAAGTAAAATTTCTGCAATTTTGCCCCAAAATAAGTGAAATTTCTGCAATGTTGCCCCAAAATAAGGGAAATTTCTGGAATTTTGCCCCAAAAGAGTGGAATTTCTGAGTTTTGCCCCAAAATAAGGAGAATTTCTGTCTTTTTGCCCCAACATATAGGGAATTTCTGCCTTTTGCCCCACAATTAGGGGAATTTCTGCAATTTTGCTCCAAAATACGGGGAATTTCTGCCTTTTTTCCCAAAAATAAGGGAAATGCATAACTTTTTGCCATAAAAAAGGGAAATTTCTTCATTTTTGCTCCAAAATAAGGGGAATTTCTTCTTTTTTGCCTCTAAATAAGTGGAATTTCTATCTTTTTCCCCCAAAACAACGGGAATTTCTGTATTTTTTGCCCCAAAATAAGGGGGAATTTTTGACTTATTACCCTGAAATAAGGGAAATTTCTGCAATTTTGCCCCAAAATAAGCGAAATTTCTGCCTTTTTGCCCTGAAATAAGGGAAATTTCTGGAATTTTGCCCCAAAATAAGTGGAATTTCTAAGTTTTGCCCCAAAATAAGGAGAATTTCTGTCTTTTTGCCCCAACATATAGGGAATTTCTTTCCTTTTGCCCCACAACTAGGGGAATTTCTGCAATTTTGCTCCAAAATAAGGGGAATTTCTGCCTTTTTGTCCTAAAATAAGAAAAATTTCTGCAAATTTTCCTCATAATAAGGAAAATTTCTGCAATTTTGCCCCAAAATAAGGGAAATTTCTCTCTTTTTGCCCCAAAATAAAGGAAATTTCAGCTTTTTTACCTGAAAATAAGTGAAATTTCTGCAATTTTGCCCCAAATAAGGGAAATTACTTCAATTTTGCCCCAAAAAAAGTAAATTCCTGCAATTTTGCCCCAAAATAAAAAAAAATTTCTGAATTTTGGCCCAAAAGAAGGGGAATTTCTGATTTTTGCCCCAAAATAAAGGGAATTTCTGCCTTTTGCCCTAAAATTAGAAGAATTTCTCAAATTGTGCTCCAAAATACGAGGAATTTCTGCCTTTTTGCCTGAAAATAATGGGAATGCATACCTTTTTGCTATAAAAAAAGAAATTTCTTCATTTTTGCTCCAAAATAAGGGGAATTTCTGCCTTTTTGCCTCTAAATAAGTGGAATTTCTGTCTTTTTCCCTCAAAACAAAGGGAATTTCTCAGTTTTTTGCCCTAAAATAAGGGAAATTTCTGACTTATTACCCTGAAATAAGTGAAATTTCTGCAAATTTGCCCCAAAATAAGGGAAATTTCTGCAATTTTGCCCCAATGTAAAGGAAATTTCTGCAATCTTGCCCCAAAATAAAGGGAATTTCTGACTGTTTGTTCCCAAAAAAAGGAGACTTTCTTTTTTTGCCCCAAAATAAGAAGAATTTCTGCCTTTTTGCCTGAAAATTATGAGAATTTCTGCAATTTTGCTTCAAAATACGGGGATTTTCTGTTTTTTATCCCGAAGTAAGGGGAATGCATACCTTTTTACCATAAAAAGGTAAATATCTTCATTTTTGCTCCAAAATAAGGGGAATTTCTGCCTTTTCGCCTCTAAATAAGTGGAATTTCTGTCTTTTTCCTCCAAAACAAAGGGAATTTCTGTCTTTTTTGCCCCAAAATAAGAGGAATTTTTGACTTATTACCCTAAAATAAGTGAAATTTCTGCAATTTTGCCCCAAAATAAGGGAAATTTCTGCCTTTTTTCCCCCAAATAAAGGGAATTTCAGCATTTTTACCTCAAAATAAAGGGAATTTCTGCCTTTTTGCCTAAAAATAAGAAAAATTTCTGCCTTTTTTCCCTGAAATAATTAAAATTTCTGCAATTTTGCCCCAAAATAAGTGAAATTTCAGCAATTTTGCCCCAGAATAAGGGAAATTTCTGGAATTTTGCCCCAAAATAAATGGAATATCTTAGTTTTTCCCCAAAATAAGTAGAATTTCTGTCTTTTTGCCCCAACATATATGGAATTTCTGCATTTTTGCCCCAGAATTAGGAGAATTTCTGCAATTTTGCTCCAAAATACGAGGAATTTCTGCATTTTTGCCCGAAAATAAGAAGAATGCATAACTTTTTGCCTTAAAAAGAGGAAATTTCTTCATTTTTGCTTTAAAATAAAGGGAATTTCTGCTTTTTTGCCTCTAAATAATTGGAATTTCTGTCTTTTTCCCCCCAAAAAAAGGAATTTTCTGCCTTTTTTGCCCCAAAATAAAGAAAATTTCTGACTTATTACCCTGAAATAAGTGAAATTTCTGCAATTTTGCCCCAAAATAAGGAAAATTTCTGCATTTTTGCCCCAAAATAAGGGGAATTTCAGCTTTTTTACCTCAAAATAAGGAGAATTTCTGCATTTTTGCCACAAAATATTAGGAATTTTTGCCTTTTTGCCCCAAAATAAAGATAATTTCTGCCTTTTTTCCCTGAAATAAGTGAAATTTCTGCAATTTTGCCCCCAAAAAAGTGAAATTTCTGCAATTTTGCCCCAAAATAAGGGAAATTTCTGGAATTTTGCCCCAAAATAAGTGGAATTTCTGAGTTTTGCCCCAAAATAAAAAGAATTTCTGTCTTTTTGCCCCAACATATAGGGAATTTCTGTCTTTTTGCCCCACAACTAGGGAAATTTCTGCAATTTTGCTCTAAAATACGAGGAATTTCTGCCTTTTTGCCCAAAAAAAAGAGAAATGCATAACTTTTTGCCATAAAAAAGGGAAATTTCTTCATTTTTGCTCCAAATAAGGGAAATTTCTGCCTTTTTGCCTCTAAATAAGTGGAATTTATGTTTTTTTCCCTCAAAACAAAGCGAATTTCTGTGTTTTTTGCCTCAATATAAGTAGAATTTCTGACTTATTACCCTGAATTAAGTGAAATTTCTGCAATTTTGCCCCAAAATAAGGGAAATTTTCGCCTTTTTGCCCAGAAATATGTGAAATTTCTGCAATTTTACCCCAAAATAAGGTGAATTTCTGCCTTTTTGCCCCAAAATAATGGGAATTTCCACCTTTTTGCCCCAAATAAGAAAAATTTTTGCTTTTTTTCTCTGAAATAAGTGAAATTTCTGCAATTTTGCCCTAAAATAAAGAAAATTTCTGCAATTTTTCCCAATAATAAGGGAAATTTCTGCAATTTTGCCCCAAAATAAGGGGAATTTCTCTCTTTTTGCCCCAAAATAAAGGAAATTTCAGCCTTTTTACCTGAAAATAAGTGAAATTTCTGCAATTTTGCCCCAAATAAGAAAAATTTCTGCAATTTTGCCCCAAATAAGGTAAATTCCTGCAATTTTGCCCCAAAATAAAGGAAATTTCTTGAATTTTGCCCCAAAATAAGAGGAATTTATGATTTTTGCCCCAAAATAAAGGGAACTTCTGCCTTTTTCCCCAAATTTAGGGGAATTTCTGCAATTTTGCTCCGAAATACGGGGAATTTCTGCCTTTTTGCCCGAAAATAATGGGAATGCATACCTTTTTGCCATAAAAAGGGAAATTTCATCTTTGTTGCTCCAAAATAAAGGAAATATCTGCCTTTTTGCATCTAAATATGTGAAATTTCTGTCTTTTTCCCCAAAAACAAAGGGACTTTCTGTCTTTTTTGCCCCAAATTAAGGGGATTTTCTGACTTATTACCCTGAAATAAGTGAAATTTCTGCAATTTTGCCCTAAAATAAGGGATATTTCTGCCTTTTTGCCCCCAAATAAGGGGAATTTCAGCATTTTTACCTCAAAATAAGGGGAATTTCTGCCTTTTTGCCACAAAATAACAAAATTTCTTTTTTTTCCCTGAAATAAGTGAAATTTCTTCAATTTTGCCCAAAAGAAGTGAAATTTCTGCAATTTTTCCCCAGAATAAGGGAAATTTCTGGAATGTTGCCCCAAAATAAGTGGAATTTCTGAATTTTGCCCCAAAATAAGGTGAATTTCTGTCTTTTTGCCCCAACATATAGGGAATTTCTGCATTTTTCCCCCACAATTAGGGGAATTTTTGCAATTTTGCTTTAAAATACGGGGATTTTCTGCCTTTTTGCCCGAAAATAAGAAGAATGCATATCTTTTTGCCTTAAAAAGGGGAAATTTCTTCATTTTTGCTTCAAAATAAGGGGAATTTCTGCTTTTTTGCCACTAAATAAGTGGAATTTCTGTCTTTTTCCCCCAAAACAAAGGGATTTTCTGTCTTTTTTGCACCAAAATAAGAAAAATTTCTGACTTATTACCCTGAAATAAGTGAAATTTCTGCAATTTTGCACAAAAATAAGGAAAATTTTTGCATTTTTGTCCACAAATAAGGGGAATTTCACCTTTTTTACCTCAAAATAAGGGGAATTTCTGCATTTTTGCCACAAAATATTAGGTATTTCTGCCTTTTTGCCCCAAATTAAGGATAATTTCTGCCTTTTTTCCCTGAAGTAAGTGAAATTTCTGAAATTTTGCCCCAAACTTAGTGGAATTTCTGAGTTTTGCCCCAAAATAAAGAGAATTTCTGTATTTTTGCCTCAACATATAGGGAATTTCTGCCTTTTTGCCCCACAATTAGGGGAATTTCAGCAATTTTGCTCCAAAATACGGGGAATATCTGCCTTTTTGCCGAAAATAAGAAGAATTCATACCTTTTTGCCATAAAAACGGAATTTTCTTCATTTTTGCTCCAAAATAAGGAGAATTTCTGCTTTTTTGCCACTAAATAAGTGGAATTTCTGTCTTTTTCCCCCAAAACAAAAGGAATTTCTGTCTTTTTTGCCCCAAAATAAGGAAAATTTCTGACTTATTACCCTGAAATAAGTGAAATTTCTGCAATTTTGCCCCAAAATAAGGGAAATTTCTGCCTTTTTGCCCCCAAATAAGGGGAATTTCAGTTTTTTACCTCAAAATAAGGGAAATTTCTGCATTTTTGCCACAAAATATTAGGAATTTCTGCCTTTTTGCCCTGAAATAAGTTAAATTTCTAAAATTTTTCCCCAAAATAAGTGAAATGTCTGCTTTTTGGCCCAAATAAGGGGAATTTCTTACTTTTTGCCTCCAAATAAGGGAAATTTCAGCCTTTTTACCTCAAAATAAGGGGAATTTCTTCATTTTTGACCCAAAAGATGGGAAATTTCTAACTTTTTGCCCAAAATAAGAAAAATTTCTGCAATTTTGTAACAAAATAAAAGAAATTTCTGCCTTTTTGCCCCAAAATAAGAAAATTTCTGCTTTTTTTCCCTGAAATAAGTTAAATTTCTGCAATTTTGCCCCAAAATAAGAGAAATTTCTGCCTTTTTGCCCCCAAATAAGGGGAATTTCAGCCTTTTTACCTCAAAATAAAGGGAATTTCTGTTTTTTTTTGCCCCAAAATAAGGAAAATTTCTGACTTATTACCTTGAAATAAGTGAAATTTCTGCAATTTTGCCCCAAAATAAGGGAAATTTCTGCCTTTTTGCGCCAAAATAAGGGGAATTACAGACTTTTTACCACAAAATAAGGAAAATTTCTGCCTTTTTGCCCCAAAATAAGAAAATTTCTGTTTTTTTTTCTGAAATAAGTGAAATTTCTGCAATTTTGCCCCAAAATAAGGGAAATTTCTGTAATTTTGCCCCAAAATAAGTGGAATGTTCGAGTTTTGCCCCAAAATAAAGAGAATTTCTGTATTTTTGCTCCAACATATAGGGAATTTCTACTTTTTTGCCCCACAATTAGGGGAATTTCTGCAATTTTGCTCCAAAATACGGGGAATTTCTGCCTTTTTGCCCGAAAATAAGAAGAATTCATAACTTTTTGCCATAAAAAAGGGAAATTTCTGCAATTTTGCTCCAAAATAAGGGGAATTTCTGATTTTTGGCCTCTAAATAAGTGGAATATCTGTCTTTTTCCCCCAAACAAAAAAAATTTCTGTCTTTTTTGCCCCAAAATAAGGAAAATTTCTGATTTATTATTCTGAAATAAGTGAAATTTCTACAATTTTGCCCCAAAATAAGGGAAATTTCTGCCTTTTTGCCCCCAAATAAGGGGAATTTCAGCTTTTTACCTCAAAATAAGGGGAATTTCTGAATTTTTGCCACAAAATATTAGGAATTTCTGCCTTTTTGCCCAAAATAAGGAAAATTTCTAAAATTTTTCCCCAAAATAAAAGAAATGTCTGCTTTTTGGCCCAAATGAGGGGAATTTCTTACTTTTTGCCACCAAATAAGGGAAATTTCAGCCTTTTTACCTCAAAATAAGGGGAATTTTTGCATTTTTGACCCAAAATATGGAAAATTTCTGACTTTTTGCCCAAAATAAGAAAAATTTCTGCAATTTTGTACCAAAACAAAAGAAATTTCTGCCTTTTTACCAAAATAAGAAAATTTCTGCTTTTTTTTCCTGAAATAAGTTAAATTTCTGCAATTTTGCCCCAAAATAAGAGAAATTTCTGCCTTTTTGCCCCCAAATAAGGGGAATTTTACCTTTTTACCTCAAAATAAGGGGAATTTCTGGATTTTTGCTCCAAAATATGGGAAATTTCTGCCTTTTTGCCCCCAAATAAGGGGAATTTCAGCCTTTTTACCTCAAAATAAGAGGAATTTCTGCATTTTTGCCCTAAAATATGGGAAATTTCTGCCTTTTTGCCTTAAAATAAGAAAATTTCTTTTTTTTTCCTGAAATAAGTGAAATTTCTTCAATTTTGCCCCAAAATAAGTGGAATTTCTGAGTTTTTCCCCAAAATAATGAGAATTTCTGTCTTTTTGCCCCAACATATAGGGAATTTCTGCCTTTTTGCCCCACAATTAGGGGAATTTCAGCAATTTTGCTCCAAAATACGGGGAATATCTGCCTTTTTGCCCGAAAATAAGAAGAATGCATACCTTTTTGCCATAAAAAGGGAAATTTCTTCATTTTTGCTCCATAATAAGAAGTATTTCTGCTTTTTGCCTCTAAATAAGTGGAATTTCTGTCTTTTTTCCCCAAAACAAAGGGAATTTCTGTCTTTTTTGCCCCAAAATAAGGAAAATTTCTGACTTATTACCCTGAAATAAGTGAAATTTCTGCAATTTTGCCTCAAAATAAGGGAAATTTCTGCCTTTTTCCCCCAAATAAAAGGAATTTCAGGTTTTTACCCCAAAATAAGGGGAATTTCTGCTTTTTTGCCACAAAATATTAGGAATTTCTGCCTTTTTGTCCAAATAAAAAAAATTTCTGACTTTTTGCCCTGAAATAAGTTAAATTTCTAAAATTTTTCCCCAAAATAAGAGAATTGTCTGCTTTTTTCCCCCAAATAAAGGGAATTTCTTAATTTTTGCCCCCAAATAAGGGGAATTTCAGCCTTTTTACCTCAAAATAAGGGAAATTTCTGCATTTTTGACCCAAAATATGGGAAATTTCTACCTTTTTGCCCAAAATAAGAAAAATTTCTGCAATTTTGTACAAAAATAAAAGAAATGTCTGCCTTTTTGCCCCAAAATAAGAAAATTTCTGCTTTTTTCCCTGAAATAAGTTAAATTTCTGCAATTTTGCCCCAAAATAAAAGAAATTTCTGCCTTTTTGCCCCCAAATAAGGGGAATTACAGCCTTTTTACCTCAAAATAAGAAGAATTTCTGGATTTTTGCCCCAAAATATGGGAAATTTCTGCCTTTTTGCTTCAAAATAAGAAAAATTTCTGCAATTTTGTACCAAAATAATAAATTTCTGCCTTTTTGCCTCAAAATAAGAAAATTTCTGCTTTTTTCCCTGAAATAAGTGAAATTTCTGCAACTTTGCCCCAGAATAAGTGAAATTTCTGCAATTTTGCCTCAAAATAAGGGAAATTTCTGTAATTTTGCCCCAAAATAAGTGTAATTTCTGAGTTTTGCCCCAAAATAAGGAGAATTTCTGTCTTTTTGCCCCAACATATAGGGAATTTCTGCCTTTTTGCCCCACAATTTGGGGAATTTCTGCAATTTTGCTCCAAAATACGGCGAATTTCTGCCTTTTTGTCCAAAAATAAGAAGAATGCATAACTTTTTGCCATAAAATGGAAATTTCTTCATTTTTGCTCCAAAATAAGGGGAATTTCTGCTTTTTTGCCTCTAAATAAGTGGAATTTCTGTCTTTTTCCCCCAAAACAAAGGGATTTTCTGTTTTTTTTGCCCCAAAATAAGGAAAATTTCTGACTTATTACCTTGAAATAAGTGAAATTTCTGCAATTTTGCCCCAAAATAAGGGAAATTTCTGCCTTTTTGCCCCAAAATAAGGGGAATTACAGACTTTTTACCTCAAAATAAGGAAAATTTCTGCCTTTTTGCCCCAAAATAAGAAAATTTCTGTTTTTTTCCCTGAAATAAGTGAAATTTCTGCAATTTTGCCCCAAAATAAGGGAAATTTCTAAAATTTTGCCCCAAAATAAGTGGAATGTTCGAGTTTTGCCCCAAAATAAAGAGAATTTCTGTATTTTTCCTCCAACATATAGGGAATTTCTACCTTTTTGCCCCACAATTAGGGGAATTTCTGCAATTTTGCTCCAAAATACGGGGAATTTCTGCCTTTTTGCCCGAAAATAAGAAGAATGCATACCTTTTTGCCATAAAAAGGGAAATTTCTTCATTTTTGCTCCATAATAAGGGGTATTTCTGCTTTTTGCCTCTAAATAAGTGGAATTTCTGTCTTTTTCCCCCAAAACAAAGGGAATTTCTGTCTTTTTTGCCCCAAAATAAGGAAAATTTCTGACTTATTACCCTGAAATAAGTGAAATTTCTGCAATTTTGCCTCAAAATAAGGGAAATTTCTGCCTTTTTCCCCCAAATAAAAGGAATTTCAGGTTTTTACCCCAAAATAAGGGGAATTTCTGCTTTTATGCCACAAAATATTAGGAATTTCTGCCTTTTTGTCCAAATAAAAAAAATTTCTGACTTTTTGCCCTGAAATAAGTTAAATTTCTAAAATTTTTCCCCAAAATAAGAGAATTGTCTGCTTTTTTCTCCCAAATAAAGGGAATTTCTTAATTTTTGCCCCCAAATAAGGGGAATTTCAGCCTTTTTACCTCAAAATAAGGGAAATTTCTGCATTTTTGACCCAAAATATGTGAAATTTCTGCCTTTTTGCCCAAAATAAGAAAAATTTCTGCAATTTTGTACAAAAATAAAAGAAATGTCTGCCTTTTTGCCCCAAAATAAGAAAATTTCTGCTTTTTTCCCTGAAATAAGTTAAATTTCTGCAATTTTGCCCCAAAATAAAAGAAATTTCTGCCTTTTTGCCCCCAAAAAAGGGGAATTACAGCCTTTTTACCTCAAAATAAGAAGAATTTCTGGATTTTTGCCCCAAAATATGGGAAATTTCTGCCTTTTTGCTTCAAAATAAGTAAAATTTCTGCAATTTTGTACCAAAATAAAAAATTTCTGCCTTTTTGCCTCAAAATAAGAAAATTTCTGCTTTTTTCCCTGAAATAAGTGAAATTTCTGCAACTTTGCCCCAGAATAAGTGAAATTTCTGCAATTTTGCCTCAAAATAAGGGAAATTTCTGTAATTTTGCCCCAAAATAAGTGTAATTTCTGAGTTTTGCCCCAAAATAAGGAGAATTTCTGTCTTTTTGCCCCAACATATAGGGAATTTCTGCCTTTTTGCCCCACAATTTGGGGAATTTCTGCAATTTTGCTCCAAAATACGGCGAATTTCTGCCTTTTTGTCCGAAAATAAGAAGAATGCATAACTTTTTGCCATAAAATGAAAATTTCTTCATTGTTGCTCCAAAATTAGGGGAATTTCTGCTTTTTTGCCTTTAAATAAGTGGAATTTCTGTCTTTTTCCCCCAAAACAAAGGGAATTTCTGTTTTTTTTGCCCCAAAATAAGGAAAATTTCTGACTTATTACATTGAAATAAGTGAAATTTCTGCAATTTTGCCCCAAAATAAGGGAAATTTCTGCCTTTTTGCCCCAAAATAAGGGGAATTACAGACTTTTTACCTCAAAATAAGGAAAATTTCGGCCTTTTTGCCCCAAAATAAGAAAATTTCTGTTTTTTTCCCTGAAATAAGTGAAATTTCTGCAATTTTGCCCCAAAATAAGGGAAATTTCTAAAATTTTGCCCCAAAATAAGTGGAATGTTCGAGTTTTGCCCCAAAATAAAGAGAATTTCTGTATTTTTGCTCCAACATATAGGGAATTTCTACCTTTTTGCCCCACAATTAGGGGAATTTCTGCAATTTTGCTCCAAAATACGGGGAATTTCTGCCTTTTTGCCCGAAAATAAGAAGAATGCATACCTTTTTGCCATAAAAAGGGAAATTTCTTCATTTTTGCTCCATAATAAGAAGTATTTCTGCTTTTTGCCTCTAAATAAGTGGAATTTCTGTCTTTTTCCCCCAAAACAAAGGGAATTTCTGTCTTTTTTGCCCCAAAATAAGGAAAATTTCTGACTTATTACCCTGAAATAAGTGAAATTTCTGCAATTTTGCCTCAAAATAAGGGAAATTTCTGCCTTTTTCCCCCAAATAAAAGGAATTTCAGGTTTTTACCCCAAAATAAGGGGAATTTCTGCTTTTTTGCCACAAAATATTAGGAATTTCTGCCTTTTTGTCCAAATAAAAAAAATTTCTGACTTTTTGCCCTGAAATAAGTTAAATTTCTAAAATTTTTCCCCAAAATAAGAGAATTGTCTGCTTTTTTCCCCCAAATAAAGGGAATTTCTTAATTTTTGCCCCCAAATAAGGGGAATTTCAGCCTTTTTACCTCAAAATAAGGGAAATTTCTGCATTTTTGACCCAAAATATGGGAAATTTCTGCCTTTTTGCCCAAAATAAAAAAAATTTCTGCAATTTTGTACAAAAATAAAAGAAATGTCTGCCTTTTTGCCCCAAAATAAGAAAATTTCTGCTTTTTTCCCTGAAATAAGTTTAATTTCTGCAATTTTTCCCCAAAATAAAAGAAATTTCTGCCTTTTTGCCCCCAAATAAGGGGAATTACAGCCTTTTTACCTCAAATAAGAAGAATTTCTGGATTTTTGCCCCAAAATATGGGAAATTTCTGCCTTTTTGCTTCAAAATAAGAAAAATTTCTGCAATTTTGTACCAAAATAAAAAATTTCTGCCTTTTTGCCTCAAAATAAGAAAATTTCTGTTTTTTTCCCTGAAATAAGTGAAATTTCTGCAACTTTGCCCCAGAATAAGTGAAATTTCTGCAATTTTGCCTCAAAATAAGGGAAATTTCTATAATTTTGCCACAAAATAAGTGTAATTTCTGAGTTTTGCCCCAAAATAAGGAGAATTTCTGTCTTTTTGCCCCAACATATAGGGAATTTCTGCTTTTTTGCCCCACAATTTGGGAAATTTCTGCAATTTTGCTCCAAAATACGGCGAATTTCTGCCTTTTTGTCCGAAAATAAGAAGAATGCATAACTTTTTGCCATAAAATGGAAATTTTCTTCATTTTTGCTCCAAAATAAGGGGAATTTCTGCTTTTTTGCCTCTAAATAAGTGGAATTTCTGTCTTTTTCCCCCAAAACAAAGGGAATTTCTGTTTTTTTTGCCCCAAAATAAGGAAAATTTCTGACTTATTACCTTGAAATAAGTAAATTTCTGCAATTTTGCCCCAAAATAAGGGAAATTTCTGCCTTTTTGCCCCAAAATAAGGGGAATTACAGACTTTTTACCTCAAAATAAGGAAAATTTCTGCCTTTTTGCCCCAAAATAAGAAAATTTCTGTTTTTTTCCCTGAAATAAGTGAAATTTCTGCAATTTTGCCCCAAAATAAGGGAAATTTCTAAAATTTTGCCCCAAAATAAGTGGAATGTTCGAGTTTTGCCCCAAAATAAAGAGAATTTCTGTATTTTTGCTCCAACATATAGGGAATTTCTACATTTTTGCCCCACAATTAGGGGAATTTCTGCAATTTTGCTCCAAAATACGGGGAATTTCTGCCTTTTTGCCCGAAAATAAGAAGAATGCATACCTTTTTGCCATAAAAAAGGGAAATTTCTGCAATTTTTTTCCAAAATAAGAGGAATTTCTGATTTTTGGCCTCTAAATAAGTGGAATATCTGTCTTTTTCCCCCAAACAAAAAAAATTTCTGTCTTTTTTGCCCCAAAATAAGGAAAATTTCTAATTTATTATTCTGAAATAAGTGAAATTTCTACAAATTTGCCCCAAAATAAGGGAAATTTCTGCCTTTTTGCCCCCAAATAAGGGGAATTTCAGCTTTTTACCTCAAAATAAGGGGAATTTCTGCATTTTTGCCACAAAATATTAGGAATTTCTGCCTTTTTGCCCAAAATAAAAAAAATTTCTGCAATTTTGTACAAAAATAAAAGAAATGTCTGCCTTTTTGCCCCAAAATAAGAAAATTTCTGCTTTTTTCCCTGAAATAAGTTAAATTTCTGCAATTTTGCCCCAAAATAAGTGTAATTTCTGAGTTTTGCCCCAAAATAAGGAGGATTTCTGTCTTTTTGCCCCAACATATAGGGAATTTCTGCCTTTTTGCCCCACAATTTGGGGAATTTCTGCAATTTTGCTCCAAAATATGGCGAATTTCTTCCTTTTTGTCCGAAAATAAGAAGAATGCATAACTTTTTGCCATAAAATGAAAATTTCTTCATTGTTGCTCCAAAATTAGGGGAATTTCTGCTTTTTTGCCTTTAAATAAGTGGAATTTCTGTCTTTTTCCCCCAAAACAAAGGGAATTTCTGTTTTTTTTGCCCCAAAATAAGGAAAATTTCTGACTTATTACATTGAAATAAGTGAAATTTCTGCAATTTTGCCCCAAAATAAGGGAAATTTCTGCCTTTTTGCCCCAAAATAAGGGGAATTACAGACTTTTTACCTCAAAATAAGGAAAATTTCGGCCTTTTTGCCCCAAAATAAGAAAATTTCTGTTTTTTTCCCTGAAATAAGTGAAATTTCTGCAATTTTGCCCCAAAATAAGGGAAATTTCTAAAATTTTGCCCCAAAATAAGTGGAATGTTCGAGTTTTGCCCCAAAATAAAGAGAATTTCTGTATTTTTGCTCCAACATATAGGGAATTTCTACCTTTTTGCCCCACAATTAGGGGAATTTCTGCAATTTTGCTCCAAAATACGGGGAATTTCTGCCTTTTTGCCCGAAAATAAGAAGAATGCATACCTTTTTGCCATAAAAAGGGAAATTTCTTCATTTTTGCTCCATAATAAGAAGTATTTCTGCTTTTTGCCTCTAAATAAGTGGAATTTCTGTCTTTTTCCCCCAAAACAAAGGGAATTTCTGTCTTTTTTGCCCCAAAATAAGGAAAATTTCTGACTTATTACCCTGAAATAAGTGAAATTTCTGCAATTTTGCCTCAAAATAAGGGAAATTTCTGCCTTTTTCCCCCAAATAAAAGGAATTTCAGGTTTTTACCCCAAAATAAGGGGAATTTCTGCTTTTTTGCCACAAAATATTAGGAATTTCTGCCTTTTTGTCCAAATAAAAAAAATTTCTGACTTTTTGCCCTGAAATAAGTTAAATTTCTAAAATTTTTCCCCAAAATAAGAGAATTGTCTGCTTTTTTCCCCCAAATAAAGGGAATTTCTTAATTTTTGCCCCCAAATAAGGGGAATTTCAGCCTCTTTACCTCAAAATAAGGGAAATTTCTGCATTTTTGACCCAAAATATGTGAAATTTCTGCCTTTTTGCCCAAAATAAAAAAAATTTCTGCAATTTTGTACAAAAATAAAAGAAATGTCTGCCTTTTTGCCCCAAAATAAGAAAATTTCTGCTTTTTTCCCTGAAATAAGTTTAATTTCTGCAATTTTTCCCCAAAATAAAAGAAATTTCTGCCTTTTTGCCCCCAAATAAGGGGAATTACAGCCTTTTTACCTCAAATAAGAAGAATTTCTGGATTTTTGCCCCAAAATATGGGAAATTTCTGCCTTTTTGCTTCAAAATAAGAAAAATTTCTGCAATTTTGTACCAAAATAAAAAATTTCTGCCTTTTTGCCTCAAAATAAGAAAATTTCTGTTTTTTTCCCTGAAATAAGTGAAATTTCTGCAACTTTGCCCCAGAATAAGTGAAATTTCTGCAATTTTGCCTCAAAATAAGGGAAATTTCTGTAATTTTGCCCCAAAATAAGTGTAATTTCTGAGTTTTGCCCCAAAATAAGGAGAATTTCTGTCTTTTTGCCCCAACATATAGGGAATTTCTGCCTTTTTGCCCCACAATTTGGGAAATTTCTGCAATTTTGCTCCAAAATACGGCGAATTTCTGCCTTTTTGTCCGAAAATAAGAAGAATGCATAACTTTTTGTCATAAAATGGAAATTTTCTTCATTTTTGCTCCAAAATAAGGGGAATTTCTGCTTTTTTGCCTCTAAATAAGTGGAATTTCTGTCTTTTTCCCCCAAAACAAAGGGAATTTCTGTTTTTTTTGCCCCAAAATAAGGAAAATTTCTGACTTATTACCTTGAAATAAGTAAATTTCTGCAATTTTGCCCCAAAATAAGTGAAATTTCTGCCTTTTTGCCCCAAAATAAGGGGAATTACAGACTTTTTACCTCAAAATAAGGAAAATTTCGGCCTTTTTGCCCCAAAATAAGAAAATTTCTGTTTTTTTCCCTGAAATAAGTGAAATTTCTGCAATTTTGCCCCAAAATAAGGGAAATTTCTAAAATTTTGCCCCAAAATAAGTGGAATGTTCGAGTTTTGCCCCAAAATAAAGAGAATTTCTGTATTTTTGCTCCAACATATAGGGAATTTCTACCTTTTTGCCCCACAATTAGGGGAATTTCTGCAATTTTTCTCCAAAATACGGGGAATTTCTGCCTTTTTGCCCGAAAATAAGAAGAATGCATACCTTTTTGCCATAAAAAAGGGAAATTTCTGCAATTTTTTTCCAAAATAAGAGGAATTTCTGATTTTTGGCCTTTAAATAAGTGGAATATCTGTCTTTTTCCCCCAAACAAAAAAAATTTCTGTCTTTTATGCCCCAAAATAAGGAAAATTTCTGATTTATTATTCTGAAATAAGTGAAATTTCTACAATTTTGCCCCAAAATAAGGGAAATTTCTGCCTTTTTGCCCCCAAATAAGGGGAATTTCAGCTTTTTACCTCAAAATAAAGGGAATTTCTGCATTTTTGCCACAAAATATTAGGAATTTCTGCCTTTTTGCCCAAAATAAAAAAAATTTCTGCAATTTTGTACAAAAATAAAAGAAATGTCTGCCTTTTTGCCCCAAAATAAGAAAATTTCTGCTTTTTTCCATGAAATAAGTTTAATTTCTGCAATTTTTCCCCAAAATAAAAGAAATTTCTGCCTTTTTGCCCCCAAATAAGGGGAATTACAGCCTTTTTACCTCAAATAAGAAGAATTTCTGGATTTTTGCCCCAAAATATGGGAAATTTCTGCCTTTTTGCTTCAAAATAAGAAAAATTTCTGCAATTTTGTACCAAAATAAAAAATTTCTGCCTTTTTGCCTCAAAATAAGAAAATTTCTGTTTTTTTCCCTGAAATAAGTGAAATTTCTGCAACTTTGCCCCAGAATAAGTGAAATTTCTGCAATTTTGCCTCAAAATAAGGGAAATTTCTGTAATTTTGCCCCAAAATAAGTGTAATTTCTGAGTTTTGCCCCAAAATAAGGAGAATTTCTGTCTTTTTGCCCCAACATATAGGGAATTTCTGCCTTTTTGCCCCACAATTTGGGAAATTTCTGCAATTTTGCTCCAAAATACGGCGAATTTCTGCCTTTTTGTCCGAAAATAAGAAGAATGCATAACTTTTTGCCATAAAATGGAAATTTTCTTCATTTTTGCTCCAAAATAAGGGGAATTTCTGCTTTTTTGCCTCTAAATAAGTGGAATTTCTGTCTTTTTCCCCCAAAACAAAGGGAATTTCTGTTTTTTTTGCCCCAAAATAAGGAAAATTTCTGACTTATTACCTTGAAATAAGTAAATTTCTGCAATTTTGCCCCAAAATAAGGGAAATTTCTGCCTTTTTGCCCCAAAATAAGGGGAATTACAGACTTTTTACCTCAAAATAAGGAAAATTTCTGCCTTTTTGCCCCAAAATAAGAAAATTTCTGTTTTTTTCCCTGAAATAAGTGAAATTTCTGCAATTTTGCCCCAAAATAAGGGAAATTTCTAAAATTTTGCCCCAAAATAAGTGGAATGTTCGAGTTTTGCCCCAAAATAAAGAGAATTTCTGTATTTTTGCTCCAACATATAGGGAATTTCTACCTTTTTGCCCCACAATTAGGGGAATTTCTGCAATTTTGCTCCAAAATACGGGGAATTTCTGCCTTTTTGCCCGAAAATAAGAAGAATGCATACCTTTTTGCCATAAAAAAGGGAAATTTCTGCAATTTTTTTCCAAAATAAGAGGAATTTCTGATTTTTGGCCTCTAAATAAGTGGAATATCTGTCTTTTTCCCCCAAACAAAAAAAATTTCTGTCTTTTTTGCCCCAAAATAAGGAAAATTTCTGATTTATTATTCTGAAATAAGTGAAATTTCTACAATTTTGCCCCAAAATAAGGGAAATTTCTGCCTTTTTGCCCCCAAATAAGGGGAATTTCAGCTTTTTACCTCAAAATAAGGGGAATTTCTGCATTTTTGCCACAAAATATTAGGAATTTCTGCCTTTTTGCCCAAAATAAAAAAAATTTCTGCAATTTTGTACAAAAATAAAAGAAATGTCTGCCTTTTTGCCCCAAAATAAGAAAATTTCTGCTTTTTTCCCTGAAATAAGTTTAATTTCTGCAATTTTTCCCCAAAATAAAAGAAATTTCTGCCTTTTTGCCCCCAAATAAGGGGAATTACAGCCTTTTTACCTCAAATAAGAAGAATTTCTGGATTTTTGCCCCAAAATATGGGAAATTTCTGCCTTTTTGCTTCAAAATAAGAAAAATTTCTGCAATTTTGTACCAAAATAAAAAATTTCTGCCTTTTTGCCTCAAAATAAGAAAATTTCTGTTTTTTTCCCTGAAATAAGTGAAATTTCTGCAACTTTGCCCCAGAATAAGTGAAATTTCTGCAATTTTGCCTCAAAATAAGGGAAATTTCTGTAATTTTGCCCCAAAATAAGTGTAATTTCTGAGTTTTGCCCCAAAATAAGGAGAATTTCTGTCTTTTTGCCCCAACATATAGGGAATTTCTGCCTTTTTGCCCCACAATTTGGGAAATTTCTGCAATTTTGCTCCAAAATACGGCGAATTTCTGCCTTTTTGTCCGAAAATAAGAAGAATGCATAACTTTTTGCCATAAAATGGAAATTTTCTTCATTTTTGCTCCAAAATAAGGGGAATTTCTGCTTTTTTGCCTCTAAATAAGTGGAATTTCTGTCTTTTTCCCCCAAAACAAAGGGAATTTCTGTTTTTTTTGCCCCAAAATAAGGAAAATTTCTGACTTATTACCTTGAAATAAGTAAATTTCTGCAATTTTGCCCCAAAATAAGGGAAATTTCTGCCTTTTTGCCCCAAAATAAGGGGAATTACAGACTTTTTACCTCAAAATAAGGAAAATTTCTGCCTTTTTGCCCCAAAATAAGAAAATTTCTGTTTTTTTCCCTGAAATAAGTGAAATTTCTGCAATTTTGCCCCAAAATAAGGGAAATTTCTAAAATTTTGCCCCAAAATAAGTGGAATGTTCGAGTTTTGCCCCAAAATAAAGAGAATTTCTGTATTTTTGCTCCAACATATAGGGAATTTCTACCTTTTTGCCCCACAATTAGGGGAATTTCTGCAATTTTGCTCCAAAATACGGGGAATTTCTGCCTTTTTGCCCGAAAATAAGAAGAATTCATACCTTTTTGCCATAAAAAAGGGAAATTTCTGCAATTTTTTTCCAAAATAAGAGGAATTTCTGATTTTTGGCCTCTAAATAAGTGGAATATCTGTCTTTTTCCCCCAAACAAAAAAAATTTCTGTCTTTTTTGCCCCAAAATAAGGAAAATTTCTGATTTATTATTCTGAAATAAGTGAAATTTCTACAATTTTGCCCCAAAATAAGGGAAATTTCTGCCTTTTTGCCCCCAAATAAGGGGAATTTCAGCTTTTTACCTCAAAATAAGGGGAATTTCTGCATTTTTGCCACAAAATATTAGGAATTTCTGCCTTTTTGCCCAAAATAAAAAAAATTTCTGACCTTTTGCCCAGAAATAAGTTAAATTTCTAAATTTTTCCCCAAAATAAGGGAAATGTCTGCTTTTTGCCACAAAATAAGGGGAATTTCTGATTTTTTTCCTCTAAATAAATGGAATTTCTGTATTTTTCCCCCAAATAAAGGGAATTTCTGTCTTTTTTGCCCCAAAATAAGGAAAATTTCTGATTTATTACCCTGAAATAAGTGAAATTTCTGCAATTTTGCCCCAAAATAAGGGAAATTTCTGCTTTTTTGCCCCCAAATAAGGGGAATTTCAGTCTTTTTACCTCAAAAGAAGGAGAATTTCTGCATTTTTGCAACAAAATATTAGGAATTTCTGCGTTTTTGCCTCAAAATAAAGAAAATTTCTGACTTTTGCCCTGAAATAAGTTAAATTTCTAAAATTTTTCCCCAAAATAAAAGAAATGTCTGCTTTTTGCCCCAAAATAAGGGGAATTTCTTAATTTTTGTTCCCAAATAAGGGGAATTTCAGCCTTTTTACCTCAAAATAAGGGGAATTTCTGCATTTTTGACCCAAAATATGGGAAATTTCTGCCTTTTTGCCCAAAATAAGAAAAATTTCAGCAATTTTGCCCCAAAATAAGTGAAATTTCTGCAATATTGCCCCAAAATAAGGGTAATTTCTGTAATGTTGCCCCAAAATATGTGGAATTTCTGAGATTTGCCCCAAAATAATAAGAATTTCTGTCCTTTTGCCTTAACATATAGGGAATTTCTGCCTTTTTGCCCCACGATTTGGGAAATTTCTGCAGTTTTGTTTCAAAATAAGGGGAATTTCTGCTTTTTTGCCTCTAAATAAGTGAAATTTCAGTCTTTTTCCCCCAAATCAAATGGAATTTCTGTCTTTTTTGCCCCAAAATAAGGAAAATTTCTGACTTATTACCCTGAAATAAGTGAAATGTCTGCAATTTTGCCCCAAAATAAGGAAAATTTTTGCCTTTTTGCCCCCAAATAAGGGGAATTTCAGCTTTTTTACCTCAAAATAAGGGGAATTTCTGAATTTTTGCCACAAAATATTAGGAATTTCTGCCTTTTTGCCCCAAAATAAGGAAAATTTCTGCCTTTTTTTTCTGAAATAAGTGAAATTTCTAAAATTTTGCCCCAAAATAAGTGAAATTTCTGAAATTTTGCCCAAAAATAAGGGAAATTTATGCAATTTTGCCCCAAAATAAGGGAAATTTTTGGAATTTTGCCCCAAATTAAGTGGAATTTCTGAGTTTTGCCCCAAAATAAGAAGAATTTCTGTCTTTTTGCTCCAACATATAGGGAATTTCTGCCTTTTTGCCCCACAATTAGGGGAATTTCTACAATTTTGCTCAAAAATACAGGGAATTTCTGCCTTTTCGCCCGAAAATAAGAAGAATGTATACCTTTTTGCTATAAAAAAGGGAAATTTCTTCATTTTTGCTCCAAAATAAGGGGAATTTCTGCTTTTTTGCCTCTAAATAGGTGAAATTTCTGTATTTTATCCCCAAAACAAAGGGAATTTCTGTCTTTTTTGCCCCAAAATAAGGAAAATTTCTGACTTATTACCCTGAAATAAGTGAAATTTCGGCAATTTTGCCCCAAATAAGAGAAATTTCTGCCTTTTTGCCCCCAAATATGGAGCATTTCAGCCTTTTTACCTCAAAATAAGGGAAATTTCTGCATTTTCCCCCAAAATATGGGAAATTTCTTTCTTTTTGCCCCAAAATAAAAAAAATTTCTGCAATTTTGTACCAAAATATAAGAAATTTCTGCTTTTTTTTTCTGAAATAAGTGAAATTTCTGCAATTTTGCCCCAAAATAAGTGAAATTTCTGAGTTTTGCCCCAAAATAAGAAGAATTTCTGTCTTTTTGCCCCAACATATAGGGAATTTCGGGCTTTTTGTCCCCCAATAGGGGAATTTCTGCAATTTTGCTCCAAAATACGGGGAATTTCTGCCTTTTTTCCCAAAAATTAAGAAGAATGCATACCTTTTTTGCCATAAAAAAGGGAAATTTCTTCATTTTTGCTCCAAATTAAAGGGAATTTCTGCCTTTTGCCTCTAAATAAGTGGAATTTCTGTTTTTTTTCCCCCAAAACAAAGGGAATTTCTGTCTTTTTTGCCCCAACATAAGGAAAATTTCTGACTTTTTTCCCTGAAATAAGTAAAATTTCTGCAATTTTGCCCCAAAATAAGTGAAATTTCTGCTTTTTTGCCCCCAAATAAGGGAATTTCAGCCTTTTTACCTCAAAATAAGGGGAATTTCTGCATTTTGCCCCAAAATATGGGAAATTTCTGCCTTTTTTCCCCAAAATAAGAAAAATTTCTGCAATTTTGTACCAAAATAAAAGAAATTTCTGCCTTTTTGCCCCCAAATAAGAAAATCTGCTATTTTTCTGAAATAAATGAAATTTCTGCAATTTTGCCCCAAAATAAGTAAAATTTCTGCAATTTTGCCCCAAAATAAGTGAAATTTCTGGTATTTTGCCCCACAATTAGAGAAATTTCTGCAGTTTTGCTCCAAAATAAGGGGAATTTCTGCTTTTTTGCCTCTAAATAAGTGGAATTTCTGTTTTTTCCTTCAAAACACAGGGAATTTCTGTCTTTTTTGTCCAAAAATAAGGAAAATTTCTGACTTATTACCCTGAAATAAGTGAAATTTCTGCAATTTTGCCCCAAAATAAAGGAAATTTCTGCCTTTTTGCCCCCAAATAAGGGGAATTTCAGCCTTTTTACCTCAAAATAAAGAGAATTTCTGCATTTTTGTCTTAAAATATGGGAAATTTCTGCCTTTTAACCTCAAAATAAGGGGAAATTCTGCTTTTTTGCCCCAAAATAAGAAAAATTTCTTCAATTTTGTACCAAAATAAAAGTAATTTCTGCCTTTTTGTCCTACAAATAAGCAAATTTCTGCTTTTTTTCTGAAATAAATGAAATTTCTACAATTTTGCCTCAAAATAAGTGAAATTTTTGCAATTTTGCCCCAAAATAAGTGAAATTTCCTCAATTTTGCCCCAAAATAAGTGGAATTTCTGAGTTTTGCCCCAAAATAAGGAGAATTTCTGTCCTTTTGCCCCAAAATATAGGGAATTTCTGCCTTTTTGCCCCACGATTAGGGAAATTTCTGCAGTTTTGTTCCAAAATAAGGGGAATTTCTGCTTTTTTGCCTCTAAATAAGTGAAATTTCAGTCTTTTTATCCTTAAACAAAGGAAATTTCTGTCTTTTTTGCCCCAAAATAAGGAAAATTTCTGACTTATTACCCTGAAATAAGTGAAATTTCTGCAATTTTGCTCCAAAATAAAGAAAATTTCTGACTTTTTGACCCCTAATAAGGGGAATTTCAGCTTTTTTACCTCAAAATAAGGGGAATTTCTGCATTTTTGCCACAAAATATTAGGAATTTCTGCCTTTTTGCCCCAAAATAAGGAAAATTTCTGCCTTTTTTCCCTGAAATAAGTGAAATTTCTGAAATTTTGCCCCAAAATAAGGGAAATTTCTGGAATTTTGCCCTAAATTAAGTGGAATTTCTGAGTTTTGCCCCAAATTAAGAAGAATTTCTGTCTTTTTGCTCCAACATATAGGGAATTTCTGAATTTTTGCCCCACAATTAGAGGAATTTCTACAATTTTGCTTCAAAATACGGGGAATTTCTGCCTTTTTGCCCGAAAATAAGAAGAATGTATACCTTTTTGCCATAAAAAGGGGAAATTTCTTCATTTTTGCTTCAAAATAAGGGGAATTTCTGCTTTTTTTGCCTCTAAATAAGTGAAATTTCTGTATTTTATCCCCAAAACAAAGGGAATTTCTGTCTTTTTTGCCCCAAATAAGGAAAATTTCTGACTTATTACCCTGAAATAAGTGAAATTTCTGCACTTTTTCCCCAAATAAAAGAAATTTCTGCCTTTTTACCCCCAAATAAGGAGAATTTCAGCCTTTTTACCTCAAAATAAGGGGAATTTCTGCATTTTTGCCCCAAAATATGGGAAATTTCTGCCTTTTTGCCCCAAAATAAAAAAAAATTCTGCAATTTTGTACCAAAATAAAAGAAATTTCTGCCTTTTTGACTCAAAATAAGGAAATTTCTGCTTTTTTTTCTGAAATAAGTGAAATTTCTGCAATTTTGCCCCAAAATAAGTGAAATTTCTGAGTTTTGCCCCAATATAAGAAGAATTTCTGTCTTTTTGCCCCAATATATAGGGAATTTCTGCCTTTTTGCCCCCCAATTAGGGGAATTTCTGCAATTTTGCTCCAAAATACGGGGAATTTCTGCCTTTTTGCCCGAAAATAAGAAGAATGCATACCTTTTTTGCCATAAAAAAGGGAAATTTCTTCATTTTTGCTCCAAAATAAGGGGAATTTCTGCTTTTTGACTCTAAATAAGTGGTATTTCTGTCTTTATCCCTCAAAACAAAGGGAATTTCTGTCTTTTTTGCCCCAACATAAAGAAAATTTCTGACTTATTACCCTGAAATAAGTGAAATTTCTGCAATTTTGCCCCAAAATAAGTGAAATTTCTGCTTTTTTGCCCCCAAATAAGGGAATTTCAGCCTTTTTACTTCAAAATAAGAAGAATTTCTGAATTTTGCCACAAAATATGGGAAATTTCTGAATTTTTGCCCCAAAATAAAAAAAATTTCTGAAATTTTGTACCAAAATAAAAGAAATTTCTGCCTTTTTGCCCCCAAATAAGAAAATCTGCTATTTTTCTGAAATAAATGAAATTTCTGCAATTTTGCCCCAAAATAAGTGAAATTTCTGCAATTTTGCCCCAAAATAAGTGAAATTTCTGGAATTTTGCCCCAAAATAAGTGGAATTTCTGAGTTTTGCCTCAAAATAAGGAGAATTTCTGTCTTTTTGCCCTAACATATAGGGAATTTCTGCCTTTTTGCCCCACAATTAGGGAAATTTCTGCTGTTTTGCTCAAAATTAAGGGGAATTTCTGCTTTTTTGCCTCTAAATAAGTGGAATTTCTGTTTTTTCCCCCAAAACAAAGGGAATTTCTGTCTTTTTTGTCCAAAAATAAGGAAAATTTCTGACTTATTACCCTGAAATAAGTGAAATTTCTGAAATTTTGCCGCAAAATAAGGAAAATTTTTGAATTTTTTCCCTGAAATAAGTGAAATTTCTGCAATTTTGCCCCAAAATAAGTGAAATTTCTGCTTTTTTGCCCCCAAATAAGAGAATTTTAGACTTTTTACCTCAAAATAAGGGGAAATTCTGCTTTTTTGCCCCAAAATATAAAAAATTTCTGCATTTTTGCCCCAAAATAAGAAAAATTTCTTCAATTTTGTACCAAAATAAAAGTAATTTCTGCCTTTTTGCTCTTAAATAATCAAATTTCTGCTTTTTTTCTGAAATAAATGAAATTTGTGCAATTTTGCCTCAAAATAAGTGAAATTTCTGCAATTTTGCCCCAAAATAAGTGAAATTTCTGCAATTTTGCTGCAAAATAAGTGGAATTTCTGAGTTTTGCCCCAAAATAAGGAGAATTTCTTTCCTTTTGCCCCAACATATAGGGAATTTCTGTTTTTTTGCCCCACGATTAGGGAAATTTCTGCAGTTTTGTTCCAAAATAAGGGGAATTTCTCCTTTTTTGCCTCTAAATAAGTGAAATTTCAGTCTTTTTCCCCCAAAACAAGGAAAATTTCTGTCTTTTTTGCCCCAAAATAAGGAAAATTTCTGACTTATTACCCTGAAATAAGTGAAATTTCTGCAATTTTGCTCCAAAATTTAGAAAATTTCTACCTTTTTGCCCCCAAATGAGGGGAATTTCAGCCTTTTTACCTCAAAGTAATGGGAATTTCTGCATTTTTGCCACAAAATATTAGGAATTTCTGCCTTTTTGCCCCAAAATAAGGAAATTTTCTGCCTTTTTTCCTGAAATAAGTGAAATTTCTGAAATTTTGCCCCAAAATAAGTGAAATTTCTGCAATTTTGCCCCAAAATAATGGAAATTTCTGGAATTTTGCCCCAAAATAAGGGAAATTTCTGGAATTTTTCCCCAAATTAAGTGGAATTTCTGAGTTTTGCCCCAAAATAAGAAGAATTTCTGTTTTTTTGCTCCAACATATAGGGAATTTCTGCATTTTTGCCCCACAATTAGAGGAATTTCTACAATTTTGCTTCAAAATACGGGGAATTTCTGCCTTTTTGCCCGAAAATAAGAAGAATGTATACCTTTTTGCCATAAAAAAGGGAAATTTCTTCATTTTTGCTTCAAAATAAGGGAAATTTCTGCTTTTTTGCCTCTAAAAGTGAAATTTCTGTATTTTATCCCAAAAAAAGGGAATTTCTGTTTTTTTTTGCCCCAAAATAAGGAAAATTTCTGACTTATTACCCTGAAATAAGTGAAATTTCTGCAATTTTTCCCCAAATAAGAGAAATTTCTGCCTTTTTGTCCCCAAATAAGGAGAATTTCAGACTTTTTACCTCAAAATAAGGGGAATTTCTGCATTTTTGCCCCAAAATATGGGAAATTTCTGCCTTTTTGCCCCAAAATAAAAAAAAAATTCTGCAATTTTTTACCAAAATAAAAGAAATTTCTGCCTTTTTGACTCAAAATAAGGAAATTTCTGCTTTTTTTCTGAAATCAGTGAAATTTCTGCAATTTTGCCCCAAAATAAGTGAAATTTCTGAGTTTTGCCCCAATATAAGAAGAATTTCTGTCTTTTTGCACCAACATATAGGGAATTTCTGCCTTTTTGCCCCCCAATAAGGGGAATTTCTGCAATTTTGCTCCAAAATACGGGGAATTTCTGCCTTTTTGCCCGAAAATAAGAAGAATGCATACCTTTTTTGCCATAAAAAAGGGTAATTTCTTCATTTTTGCTCTAAAATAAGGGGAATTTCTGCTTTTGGTCTCTAAATATGTGGAATTTCTGTCTTTATCCACACAAAACAAAGGGAATTTCTGTCTTTTTTGCCCCAACATAAAGAAAATTTCTGACTTATTACCCTGAAATAAGTGAAATTTCTGCAATTTTGCCCCAAAATAAGTGAAATTTCTGCTTTTTTGCCCCCAAATAAGGGAATTTCAGCCTTTTTACTTCAAAATAAGAAGAATTTCTGCATTTTGCCCCAAAATATGGGAAATTTCTGCCTTTTTGCCCCAAAATAAAAAAAATTTCTGAAATTTTGTACCAAAATAAAAGAAATTTCTGCCTTTTTGCCTCCAAATAAGAAAATGTGATTTTTCTCTGAAATAAATGAAATTTCTGCAATTTTGCCCCAAAATAAGTGAAATTTCTGCAATTTTGCCCCAAAATAAGTGAAATTTCTGGAATTTTGCCCCAAAATAAGTGGAATTTCTGAGTTTTGCCCCAAAATAAGGAGAATTTCTGTCTTTTTGCCCTAACATATAGGGAATTTCTGCCTTTTTGCCCCCCAATTAGAAAAATTTCTGCAGTTTTGCTCCAAAATAAGGGGAATTTCTGCTTTTTTGCCTCTAAATAAGTGGAATTTCTGTTTTTCCCCCCAAAAAATGGGAATTTCTGTCTTTTTTCTCAAAAATAAGGAAAATTTCTGACTTACTACCCTGAAATGAGTGAAATTTCTGCAATTTTGCCCCAAAATAAGGAAAATTTCTGCCTTTTTATCCCAAAATACGGGAAATTTCGGACTTTTTACCTCAAAATAAGGGGAATTTCTGCATTTTTGCCACAAAATATTAGATATTTCTGCCTTTTTGCCCCAAAATAAGGAAAATTTATGCCTTTTTTCCCTGAAGTAAGTGAAATTTCTGCAATTTTGCCCCAAAATAAATGAAATTTCTGCAATTTTGTCCCAAAATAAGGGATTTTTCTGGAATTTTGTCCCAAAATAAGGGAAATTTCTGGAATTTTGCTCCAAAATAAGTGGAATTTCTGAGTTTTGCCCCAAAATACAAAAAGCTTCTGCAATTTTGCTCCAAAATACGGGGAATTTCTGCCTTTTTGCCCGAAAATAAGAAGAATGCATACCTTTTTGCCATAAAAAAGAAAAATTTCTTCATTTTTGCTCCAAAATAAGGAGAATTTCTGCATTTTTGCCTCTAAATAAATGAAATTTCAGTTTCTTTCTCCCAAAACAAAAGGCATTTCTGTCTTTTTTTGCCCCAAAATAAGGAAAATTTCTGACTTATTATCCTGAAATAAGTGAAATTTCTGCAATTTTGCCCCAAAATAAGGAAAATTTCTTACTTTTTGCCCCCAAAAAAGGGAATTTCAGCTTCTTTACCTCAAAATAAGGGGAATTTCTGCATTTGTGCCACAAAATATTAGGAATTTCTGAATTTTTGCCCCAAAATAAGGAAAATTTCTGCCTTTTTTCCCTGAAATAAGTGAAATTTCTGCAATTTTGCCCCAAAATTAGTGAAATTTCTGCAATTTTGCCCCAAAATAAGGGAAATTTCTGGAATTTTGCCCCAAAATAAGGGAAATTTCTGGAATTTTGCCCCAAAATAAGTGGAATTAATATGTTTTGCCCAAAATAAGGAGACTTTCTGTCTTTTTGCCCTAACATATAGGGAATTTCTGCCTTTTTGCCCCACAATTAGGGGAATTTCTGCAATTTTGCTCCAAAATACAGAGAATTTCTGCCTTTTTGCCCGAAAATAATAAGAATGCATACCTTTTTGCCATAAAAAAAGAAATTTCTTTATTTTTACTCCAAAAGAAGGGGAATTTCTGCTTTTTTGGCTCTAAATAAGTGAAATTTTTGTATTTTTCCCCCAAAACAAAGGGAATTTCTTTATTTTTTGACCCAAAATAAGGAAAATTTCTGCCTTATTACCCTGAAATAAGTGAAATTTCTGCAATTTTGCCCCAAATAAGAGAAATTTCTGTTTTTGCCCCCAAATCAGGGGAATTTCAGCCTTTTTACCTCAAAATAATAGGAATTTCTGCATGTTTGCCCCAAAATATGGAAAATTTCTGCTTTTTTGCCCCAAAATAAAAAAAAATTCTGCAATTTTGTACCAAAATAAAAGAAATTTCTGCCTTTTTGCCTCAAAATAAAGAAATTTCTGCTTTTTTTCTGAAAAAAATGAAATTTCTGCAATTTTGCCCCAAAATAAGTGAAATTTCTACAATTTTGCCCCAAAATAAGTGAAATTTCTGGAAATTTGCCCCAAAATAAGTGGAATTTCTGAGTTTTGCCCCAAAATACAAAGAATTTCTGCAATTTTGCTCCAAAATACGGGGAATTATTGCCTTTTTGCCTGAAAATAAGAAGAATGCATACCTTTTTGCCATAAAAAAGGGAAATTCCCTCATTTTTGCTCCAAAATAAGTTGAATTTCTGCTTTTTTGCCTCTAAATAAGTGAAATTTCAGTCTTTTTCCCCCAAAACAAAAGGAATTTCTGTCTTTTTTGCCCCAAAATAAGGAAAATTTCTGACTTATTACCCTGAAATAAGTGAAATTTCTGCAATTTGGCCCCAAAATAAGAAAAATTTCTGCCTTTTTGCCTTCAACAAAAGGGAATTTCAGCTTTTTTACCTCAAAATGAGAGGAATTTCTGCATTTTTGTCACAAAATATTAGGAATTTCTGCCTTTTTGCCCCAAAATAAGGAAAATTTCTGAGTTTTTTCCCTGAAATAAGTTAAATTTCTGCAATTTTGCCCCAAAATAAGGGAAATTTCTGGAATTTTGCCCCAAAATAAGTGGAATTTCTGAGTTTTGCCCCAAAATAAGGAGAATTTCTCTCTTTTTGCCCCAACATATAGGGAATTTCTGCATTTTTGCCCCCCAATTAGGGGAATTTCTGCAATTTTGCTCAAAAA
Source organism: Micromys minutus (assembly GCF_963924665.1). Lineage (NCBI taxonomy): Eukaryota > Metazoa > Chordata > Mammalia > Rodentia > Muridae > Micromys > Micromys minutus. Next base: position 69,405 of record NW_027667393.1, on the reverse strand, counting down.
TACGAGGAATTTCTGCCTTTTTGCCCGAAAATAAGCAGAATGCATACCTTTTTGCCATAAAAAAGGGAAATTTCTTCATTTTTGCTTCAAAATAAGGGGAATTTCTGCTTTTTGCCTCTAAATAAGTGGAATTTCTGTCGTTTTCCCCCAAAACAAAGGGAATTTCTGTTATTTTTGCCCCAAAATAAAAAAAAATTTCTGACTTTTTTCTTTGAAATAAGTGAAATTTCTGCAATTTTGCCCCAAAATAAGTGAAATTTCTGCTTTTTTGCCCCCAAATAAGGGAATTTCAGCCTTTTTACCTCAAAATAAAAGGAATGTCTGCATTTTGCCCCCAAAATATGGGATATTTCTGAATTTTTGCCCCAAAATAAGAAAAATTTCTGCAATTTTGTACCAAAATAAAAAAATTTCTGCCTTTTTGCCCCCAAAGAAGAAAGTTTCTCCTTTTTTTCTGAAATAAATGAAATTTCTGCAATTTTGCCTTAAAATAAGTGAAATTTCTGCAATTTTGCCCCAAAATAAGTGAAATTTCTGAGTTTTGCCCCAAAATAAGGAGAATTTCTCTCTTTTTGCCCCAACATATAGGGAATTTCTGCATTTTTGCCCCCCAATTAGGGGAATTTCTGCAATTTTGCTCAAAAATACGAGGAATTTCTGCCTTTTTGCCCGAAAATAAGCAGAATGCATACCTTTTTGCCATAAAAAAGGGAAATTTCTTAATTTTTGCTTCAAAATAAGGGGAATTTCTGCTTTTTGCCTCTGAATAAGTGGAATTTCTGTCTTTTTCCCCGAAAACAAAGGGAATTTCTGTCTTTTTTGCCCCAAAATAAAAAAAAATTCTGACTTTTTTCCCTGAAATAAGTGAAATTTCTGCAATTTTGCCCCAAAATAAGTGAAATTTCTGCTTTTTTGCCCTCAAATAAGGGAATTTCAGCCTTTAACCTCAAAAAAAGGGGAATGTTTGCATTTTGCTACAAAATATGGGATATTTCTGCCTTTTTGTACCAAAGTAAGAAAAATTTCTGCAATTTTGTACCAGAATAAAAAAAAATTTCTGCCTTTTTGCCCCCAAAAAAGAAAATTTCTGCTTTTTTTCTGAAATAAATGAAATTTCTGCAATTTTGCCCCCAAAATAAGTGAAAGTTCTGCAATTTTGCCTCAAAATAAGTGAAATTTCTGGAAGTTTGCCCCAAAATAAGTGGAATTTCTGAGTTTTGCCCCAAAATAAGGAGAATTTCTGTCTTTTTGCCCCAACATATAGGGAATTTCTGCCTTTTTGCCCCACAATTAGGGAAATTTCTGCAGTTTTGCTCCAAAATAAGGAGAATTTCTTTTTTGCCTCTAAATAAGTGGAATTTCTGTCTTTTTCCCCCAAAACAAAGGGAATTTCTGTCTTTTTTGCTCCAAAATAAGAAAAATTTCTGACTTATTACCCTGAAATAAGTGAAATTTCTGCAATTTTGCCCCAAAATAATGGAAATTTCTGTCTTTTTGCCCCCAAATACGGGTATTTCAGCATTTTTACCTCAAAATAAGGGGAATTTCTGCATTTTTGCCACAAAATATTAGGAATTTCTGCCTTTTTGCCCCAAAATAAAGAAAATTTCTGCATTTTTTCCATGAAATAAGTGAAATTTCTGCAATTTTGCCCCAAAATAAGTTAAATTTTTGCAATTTTGCCCCAAAATAAGGGAAATTTCTGGAATTTTGCCCCAAAATAAGGGAAATTTCTGGAATTTTGCCCCAAAATAAGTGGAATTTCTGAGTTTTGGCCCAAAATAAGGAGAATTTCTGTATTTTTGCCCCAACATATAGGGAATTTCTGCCTTTTTGCCCCACAATTAGGGGAATTTCTACAATTTTGCTCCAAAATACGAGTAATTTCTGCCTTTTTGCCCGAAAATAAGAAGAATGCATACCTTTTTGCCATAAAAAAGGGAAATTCCTTCATTTTTGCTTTAAAATAAGGGGAATTTCTGCTTTTTTGCCTATAAATGAGTGGAATTTCTGTCTTTTTTTTCCCCAAAACAAAGGGAATTTCTGTATTTTTTGAAACAAAATAAATTTCTGATTTATTACACTGAAATAAGTGAAATTTCTGCAATTTTGCTCGAAATAAGAGAAATTTCTGCCTTTTTGCCCCCAAATAAGGGAAATTTCAGCCTTTTTACCTCAAATAAGGGGAATTTCTGCATTTTTGCCACAAAATATGGGAAATTTCTGCCTTTTTGCCCCAAAATAAAAAAAATTTCTGCAATTTTGTACCAAAATAAAAGAAATTTCTGCCTTTTTGCCTCAAAATAAGGAAATTTCTGCTTTTTTTTCTTAAATAAGTGAAATTTCTGCAATATTGCCCCAAAATAAGTGGAATTTCTGAGTTTTGACCGAAAATAAGGAGAATTTCTGTCTTTTTGCCCCAACATATAGGGAATTTCTGCCTTTTTGCTCCACAATTAGGGGAATTTCTGCAATTTTTCTCCAAAATACGGGGAATTTCTGCCTTTTTGCCCAAAAATAATAAGAATGCATATCTTTTTTCCATAAAAAAAGGGAAATTTCTTCATTTATGCTCCAAAATAAGGGGAAATTCTGCTTTTTTGCCTCTAAATAGGTGGAATTTCTGTCTTTTTCCCACAAAACAAAGGGAATTTCTGTCTTTTTTGCCCCAAAATAAGGAAAATTTCTGAATTTTTCCCTGAAATAAGTGAAATTTCTGCAATTTTGCGCCAAAATATGTGAAATTTCTGGAATTTTGCCCCAAAATAAGTGGAATTTCTGAGTTTTGCCCCAAAATAAAGAGAATTTCTGTGTTTTTGACCTAACATATAGGGAATTTCTGCCTTTTTGCCCCACAATTAGGGGAATTTCTGCAATTTTGCTCTAAAATACGGGGAATTTCTGCTTTTTTGCCCAAAAATAAGAAGAATGCATACATTTTTGCCATAAAAAGGGAAATTTCTTCATTTTTGTTTTAAAATAAGGGGAATTTCTTCTTTTTTGCCTATAAATAAGTGAAATTTCTGACTTTTTCCCCCAAAACAAAGGGAATTTCTGTATTTTTTGCCCCAAAACAGAGAAAATTTCTGACTTATTACCCTGAAATAAGTGAAATTTCTGCAATTTTGCCACAAATAAGAGAAATTTCTGCCTTTTTGCCCCCAAATAAGGGGAATTTCAGCCTTTTTACCTCAAAATAAGGGAAATTTCTGCATTTTTGCCACAAAATATGGGAAATTTCAGCATTTTTGCCCCAAAATAAAAAAAATTCTGCAATTTTGTACCAAAATAAAAGAAGTTTCTGCCTTTTTGCTTCAAAATAAGGAAATTTCTGCTTTTTTTCTGAAATAAGTGAAATTTCTGCAATATTGCCCCAAAATAAGTGAAATTTCTGAGTTTTGCCCCAAAATAAGGAGAATTTCTTTCTTTTTGCCCCAACATATAGGGAATTTCTGCCTTTTTGCCCCACAATTCGGGGAATTTCTGCCTTTTTGCCCAAAAATAATAAGAATGCATACCTTTTTTCTATAAAAAAGGGAAATTTCTTCATTTTTGCTCCAAAATAAGGGGATTTTCTGCTTTTTTGCCTCTAAATAAGTGGAATTTCTGTCTTTTTCCCCCAAAACAAAGGGAATTTCTGTCTTTTTTGCCCCAAAATAAGGAAAATTTCTGACTTTTTTCCTCGAAATAAGTGAAATTTCTGCAATTTTGCCACAGAATAAGTGAAATTTCTGCAATAGTGCCCCAAAATAAGTGAAATATCTGAGCTTTGCCCCAAAATAAGAATAATTTCTGTCTTTTTGCCCTAACATATAGGGAATTTCTGCCTTTTTGCCCCACAATTCGGGAAATATCTGCCTTTTTCCCCCAAAATTAGAAAAATTTCTGTAATTTTGTACCAATACTAAAGAAATTTCTGCCTTTTTGCCCCAAAATAAAAAAATTTCTGCTTTTTTTCTGAAATCAGTGAAATTTCTGCAATTTTGCCCCAAAATAAGTGAAATTTCTGAGTTTTGCCCCAATATAAGAAGAATTTCTGTCTTTTTGCACCAACATATAGGGAATTTCTGCCTTTTTGCCCCCCAATAAGAAGAATTTCTGCAATTTTGCTCCAAAATACGGGGAATTTCTGCCTTTTTGCCCGAAAATAAGAAGAATGCATACCTTTTTTGCCATAAAAAAGGGTAATTTCTTCATTTTTGCTCCAAAATAAGGGGAATTTCTGCTTTTGGCCTCTAAATATGTGGAATTTCTGTCTTTATCCACACAAAACAAAGGGAATTTCTGTCTTTTTGCCCCAAAATAAAAAAAAATTCTGACTTTTTTCCCTGAAATAAGTGAAATTTCTGCAATTTTGCCCCAAAATAAGTGAAATTTCTGCTTTTTTGCCCTCAAATAAGGGAATTTCAGCCTTTAACCTCAAAAAAAGGGGAATGTTTGCATTTTGCTACAAAATATGGGATATTTCTGCCTTTTTGTACCAAAGTAAGAAAAATTTCTGCAATTTTGTACCAAAATAAAAAAAATTTCTGCCTTTTTGCCCCCAAAAAAGAAAATTTCTGCTTTTTTTCTGAAATAAATGAAATTTCTGCAATTTTGCCCCCAAAATAAGTGAAAGTTCTGCAATTTTGCCTCAAAATAAGTGAAATTTCTGGAAGTTTGCCCCAAAATAAGTGGAATTTCTGAGTTTTCCCCCAAAATAAGGAGAATTTCTGTCTTTTTGCCCCAACATATAGGGAATTTCTGCCTTTTTGCCCCACAATTAGGGAAATTTCTGCAGTTTTGCTCCAAAATAAGGAGAATTTCTTTTTTGCCTCTAAATAAGTGGAATTTCTGTCTTTTTCCCCCAAAACAAAGGGAATTTCTGTCTTTTTTGCTCCAAAATAAGAAAAATTTCTGACTTATTACCCTGAAATAAGAGAAATTTCTGCAATTTTGCCCCAAAATAATGGAAATTTCTGTCTTTTTGCCCCCAAATACGGGTATTTCAGCATTTTTACCTCAAAATAAGGGGAATTTCTGCATTTTTGCCACAAAATATTAGGAATTTCTGCCTTTTTGCCCCAAAATAAAGAAAATTTCTGCATTTTGTCCATGAAATAAGTGAAATTTCTGCAATTTTGCCCCAAAATAAGTTAAATTTTTGCAACTTTGCCCCAAAATAAGGGAAATTTCTGGAATTTTGCCCCAAAATAAGTGGAATTTCTGAGTTTTGGCCCAAAATAAGGAGAATTTCTGTATTTTTGCCCCAACATTAGGGAATTTCTGCCTTTTTGCCCCACAATTAGGGGAATTTCTACAATTTTGCTCCAAAATACGAGTAATTTCTGCCTTTTTGCCCGAAAATAAGAAGAATGCATACCTTTTTGCCATAAAAAAGGGAAATTCCTTCATTTTTGCTTTAAAATAAGGGGAATTTCTGCTTTTTTGCCTATAAATGAGTGGAATTTCTGTCTTTTTTTTTCCCCAAAACAAAGGGAATTTCTGTATTTTTTGAAACAAAATAAAGAAAATTTCTGATTTATTACACTGAAATAAGTGAAATTTCTGCAATTTTGCTCGAAATAAGAGAAATTTCTGCCTTTTTGCCCCCAAATAAGGGAAATTTCAGCCTTTTTACCTCAAATAAGGGGAATTTCTGCATTTTTGCCACAAAATATGGGAAATTTCTGCCTTTTTGCCCCAAAATAAAAAAAATTTCTGCAATTTTGTACCAAAATAAAAGAAATTTCTGCCTTTTTGCCTCAAAATAAGGAAATTTCTGCTTTTTTTTCTTAAATAAGTGAAATTTCTGCAATATTGCCCCAAAATAAGTGGAATTTCTGAGTTTTGACCGAAAATAAGGAGAATTTCTGTCTTTTTGCCCCAACATATAGGGAATTTCTGCCTTTTTGCTCCACAATTAGGGGAATTTCTGCAATTTTTCTCCAAAATACGGGGAATTTCTGCCTTTTTGCCCAAAAATAATAAGAATGCATATCTTTTTTCCATAAAAAAAGGAAATTTCTTCATTTATGCTCCAAAATAAGGGGAATTTCTGCTTTTTTGCCTCTAAATACGTGGAATTTCTGTCTTTTTCCCACAAAACAAAGGGAATTTCTGTCTTTTTTGCCCCAAAATAAGGAAAATTTCTGAATTTTTCCCTGAAATAAGTGAAATTTCTGCAATTTTGCGCCAAAATATGTGAAATTTCTGGAATTTTGCCCCAAAATAAGTGGAATTTCTGAGTTTTGCCCCAAAATAAAGAGAATTTCTGTGTTTTTGCCCTAACATATAGGGAATTTCTGCCTTTTTGCCCCACAATTAGGGGAATTTCTGCAATTTTGCTCTAAAATACGGGGAATTTCTGCTTTTTTGCCCAAAAATAAGAAGAATGCATACATTTTTGCCATAAAAAGGGAAATTTCTTCATTTTTGTTTTAAAATAAGGGGAATTTCTTCTTTTTTGCCTATAAATAAGTGAAATTTCTGACTTTTTCCCCCAAAACAAAGGGAATTTCTGTATTTTTTGCCCCAAAACAGAGAAAATTTCTGACTTATTACCCTGAAATAAGTGAAATTTCTGCAATTTTGCCACAAATAAGAGAAATTTCTGCCTTTTTGCCCCCAAATAAGGGGAATTTCAGCCTTTTTACCTCAAAATAAGGGGAATTTCTGCATTTTTGCCACAAAATATGGGAAATTTCAGCATTTTTGCCCCAAAATAAAAAAAATTCTGCAATTTTGTACCAAAATAAAAGAAGTTTCTGCCTTTTTGCTTCAAAATAAGGAAATTTCTGCTTTTTTTCTGAAATAAGTGAAATTTCTGCAATATTGCCCCAAAATAAGTGAAATTTCTGAGTTTTGCCCCAAAATAAGGAGAATTTCTTTCTTTTTGCCCCAACATATAGGGAATTTCTGCCTTTTTGCCCCACAATTCGGGGAATTTCTGCCTTTTTGCCCAAAAATAATAAGAATGCATACCTTTTTCTATAAAAAAGGGAAATTTCTTCATTTTTGCTCCAAAATAAGGGGATTTTCTGCTTTTTTTGCCTCTAAATAAGTGGAATTTCTGTCTTTTTCCCCCAAAACAAAGGGAATTTCTGTCTTTTTTGCCCCAAAATAAGGAAAATTTCTGACTTTTTTCCTCGAAATAAGTGAAATTTCTGCAATTTTGCCACAGAATAAGTGAAATTTCTGCAATAGTGCCCCAAAATAAGTGAAATATCTGAGCTTTGCCCCAAAATAAGAATAATTTCTTTCTTTTTGCCCTAACATATAGGGAATTTCTGCCTTTTTGCCCCATAATTCGGGAAATATCTGCCTTTTTCCCCCAAAATTAGAAAAAATTCTGTAATTTTGTACCAATACTAAAGAAATTTCTGCCTTTTTGCCCCAAAATAAAAAAATTTCTGCTTTTTTTCTGAAATCAGTGAAATTTCTGCAATTTTGCCCCAAAATAAGTGAAATTTCTGAGTTTTGCCCCAATATAAGAAGAATTTCTGTCTTTTTGCACCAACATATAGGGAATTTCTGCCTTTTTGCCCCCCAATAAGGGGAATTTCTGCAATTTTGCTCCAAAATACGGGGAATTTCTGCCTTTTTGCCCGAAAATAAGAAGAATGCATACCTTTTTTGCCATAAAAAAGGGTAATTTCTTCATTTTTGCTCCAAAATAAGGGGAATTTCTGCTTTTGGCCTCTAAATATGTGGAATTTCTGTCTTTATCCACACAAAACAAAGGGAATTTCTGTCTTTTTGCCCCAAAATAAAAAAAAATTCTGACTTTTTTCCCTGAAATAAGTGAAATTTCTGCAATTTTGCCCCAAAATAAGTGAAATTTCTGCTTTTTTGCCCTCAAATAAGGGAATTTCAGCCTTTAACCTCAAAAAAAGGGGAATGTTTGCATTTTGCTACAAAATATGGGATATTTCTGCCTTTTTGTACCAAAGTAAGAAAAATTTCTGCAATTTTGTACCAAAATAAAAAAAAATTTCTGCCTTTTTGCCCCCAAAAAAGAAAATTTCTGCTTTTTTTCTGAAATAAATGAAATTTCTGCAATTTTGCCCCCAAAATAAGTGAAAGTTCTGCAATTTTGCCTCAAAATATGTGAAATTTCTGGAAGTTTGCCCCAAAATAAGTGGAATTTCTGAGTTTTGCCCCAAAATAAGGAGAATTTCTGTCTTTTTGCCCCAACATATAGGGAATTTCTGCCTTTTTGCCCCACAATTAGGGAAATTTCTGCAGTTTTGCTCCAAAATAAGGAGAATTTCTTTTTTGCCTCTAAATAAGTGGAATTTCTGTCTTTTTCCCCCAAAACAAAGGGAATTTCTGTCTTTTTTGCTCCAAAATAAGAAAAATTTCTGACTTATTACCCTGAAATAAGTGAAATTTCTGCAATTTTGCCCCAAAATAATGGAAATTTCTGTCTTTTTGCCCCCAAATACGGGTATTTCAGCATTTTTACCTCAAAATAAGGGGAATTTCTGCATTTTTGCCACAAAATATTAGGAATTTCTGCCTTTTTGCCCCAAAATAAAGAAAATTTCTGCATTTTTTCCATGAAATAAGTGAAATTTCTGCAATTTTGCCCCAAAATAAGTTAAATTTTTGCAATTTTGCCCCAAAATAAGGGAAATTTCTGGAATTTTGCCCCAAAATAAGGGAAATTTCTGGAATTTTGCCCCAAAATAAGTGGAATTTCTGAGTTTTGGCCCAAAATAAGGAGAATTTCTGTATTTTTGCCCCAACATATAGGGAATTTCTGCCTTTTTGCCCCACAATTAGGGGAATTTCTACAATTTTGCTCCAAAATACGAGTAATTTCTGCCTTTTTGCCCGAAAATAAGAAGAATGCATACCTTTTTGCCATAAAAAAGGGAAATTCCTTCATTTTTGCTTTAAAATAAGGGGAATTTCTGCTTTTTTGCCTATAAATGAGTGGAATTTCTGTCTTTTTTTTTCCCCAAAACAAAGGGAATTTCTGTATTTTTTGAAACAAAATAAAGAAAATTTCTGATTTATTACACTGAAATAAGTGAAATTTCTGCAATTTTGCTCGAAATAAGAGAAATTTCTGCCTTTTTGCCCCCAAATAAGGGAAATTTCAGCCTTTTTACCTCAAATAAGGGGAATTTCTGCATTTTTGCCACAAAATATGGGAAATTTCTGCCTTTTTGCCCCAAAATAAAAAAAATTTCTGCAATTTTGTACCAAAATAAAAGAAATTTCTGCCTTTTTGCCTCAAAATAAGGAAATTTCTGCTTTTTTTTCTTAAATAAGTGAAATTTCTGCAATATTGCCCCAAAATAAGTGGAATTTCTGAGTTTTGACCGAAAATAAGGAGAATTTCTGTCTTTTTGCCCCAACATATAGGGAATTTCTGCCTTTTTGCTCCACAATTAGGGGAATTTCTGCAATTTTTCTCCAAAATACGGGGAATTTCTGCCTTTTTGCCCAAAAATAATAAGAATGCATATCTTTTTTCCATAAAAAAAGGGAAATTTCTTCATTTATGCTCCAAAATATGGGGAATTTCTGCTTTTTTGCCTCTAAATACGTGGAATTTCTGTCTTTTTCCCACAAAACAAAGGGAATTTCTGTCTTTTTTGCCCCAAAATAAGGAAAATTTCTGAATTTTTCCATGAAATAAGTGAAATTTCTGCAATTTTGCGCCAAAATATGTGAAATTTCTGGAATTTTGCCCCAAAATAAGTGGAATTTCTGAGTTTTGCCCCAAAATAAAGAGAATTTCTGTGTTTTTGCCCTAACATATAGGGAATTTCTGCCTTTTTGCCCCACAATTAGGGGAATTTCTGCAATTTTGCTCTAAAATACGGGGAATTTCTGCTTTTTTGCCCAAAAATAAGAAGAATGCATACATTTTTGCCATAAAGAGGGAAATTTCTTCATTTTTGTTTTAAAATAAGGGGAATTTCTTCTTTTTTGCCTATAAATAAGTGAAATTTCTGACTTTTTCCCCCAAAACAAAGGGAATTTCTGTATTTTTTGCCCCAAAACAGAGAAAATTTCTGACTTATTACCCTGAAATAAGTGAAATTTCTGCAATTTTGCCACAAATAAGAGAAATTTCTGCCTTTTTGCCCCCAAATAAGGGGAATTTCAGCCTTTTTACCTCAAAATAAGGGAAATTTCTGCATTTTTGCCACAAAATATGGGAAATTTCAGCATTTTTGCCCCAAAATAAAAAAAATTCTGCAATTTTGTACCAAAATAAAAGAAGTTTCTGCCTTTTTGCTTCAAAATAAGGAAATTTCTGCTTTTTTTCTGAAATAAGTGAAATTTCTGCAATATTGCCCCAAAATAAGTGAAATTTCTGAGTTTTGCCCCAAAATAAGGAGAATTTCTTTCTTTTTGCCCCAACATATAGGGAATTTCTGCCTTTTTGCCCCACAATTCGGGGAATTTCTGCCTTTTTGCCCAAAAATAATAAGAATGCATACCTTTTTTCTATAAAAAAGGGAAATTTCTTCATTTTTGCTCCAAAATAAGGGGATTTTCTGCTTTTTTGCCTCTAAATAAGTGGAATTTCTGTCTTTTTCCCCCAAAACAAAGGGAATTTCTGTCTTTTTTGCCCCAAAATAAGGAAAATTTCTGACTTTTTTCCTCGAAATAAGTGAAATTTCTGCAATTTTGCCACAGAATAAGTGAAATTTCTGCAATAGTGCCCCAAAATAAGTGAAATATCTGAGCTTTGCCCCAAAATAAGAATAATTTCTGTCTTTTTGCCCTAACATATAGGGAATTTCTGCCTTTTTGCCCCACAATTCGGGAAATATCTGCCTTTTTCCCCCAAAATTAGAAAAATTTCTGTAATTTTGTACCAATACTAAAGAAATTTCTGCCTTTTTGCCCCAAAATAAAAAAATTTCTGCTTTTTTTTCTGAAATAAGTGAAATTTCTGAAATTTTGCCCAAAAATAAGTGAAATTTCTGAGTTTTGCCCCAAAATAAGTGAAATTTCTGCTTTTTTGCCCCCAAATAAAGAAATTTCAGCCTTTTTACCTTAAAAGTAGGGGAATTTCTGAATTTTTGCCACAAAATATTAGGATTTTCTGCCTTTTGCCCCAAAATAAGGAAAATTTCTGCCTTTTTTCCCTGAAATAAGTGAAGTTTCTGCATTTTGCCCCAAAATAAGTGAAATTTTTGCAATTTTGCCCCAATATATGTGTAATTTCTGGAATTTTGCCCCAAAATAAGTGGAATTTCTGAGTTTTGCCACAAAATAAAAAGAATTTCTGTCTTTTTCCCCCACCATATAGGGAATTACTGCCTTTTTGCCCCACAATTAGGGGACTTTCTGCAGTTTTGCTCCAAAATAATGGGAATTTCTGCTGTTTTGCCTCTAAATAAGTGGAATTTCTTTCTTTTTCCCACAAAACAAAGGGAATTTCTGTCTTTTTTGCCCCAAAATAAGGAAAATTTCTGCTATTAACCCTGAAATAATTGAAATTTCTGCAATTTTGCCTCAAAATAAAGGAAATTTCTGCCTTTTTGCACCCAAATAAGGATAGTTTCAAACTTTTTACCTCAAAATAAGGGGAATTTATGCATTTTTGCCCCAAAATAAGGGAAATTTCTGCCTTTTTTCCCCAAAATAAGAAAAATTTCTGCAATTTTGTACCAAAATAAAAGAAATTTCTGCTTTTTTGCCCCAAAATAAGAAAATTTCTGCTTTGTTTTTCTGAAATAAGTGAAATTTCTGCAATTTTGCCCCAAAATAAGTCAAATTTCTGCAATTTTCCACTAAATAAGGGAAATTTCTGGAATTTTGCCCCAAAATAAGTGGAATTTCTGAGTTTTGCCCAAAAATAAGGAGAATTTCTGTATTTTTGCCCCAACATATAGGGAATTTCTCCCTTTTTGCCCAACAATTAGGGGGATTTCTGCAATTTTGCTCCAAAATACAAGAATTTCTGCCTTTTTGCCCAAAAATGAGAAGAATGCATAACTTTTTGCCATAAAAAACGGAAATTTCTTCATTTTTACTCTAAAATAAGGAGAATTTCTGCTTTTTTGCCTCTAAAAGTGGAATTTCTGTCTTTTTTTCCCAAAACAAAGGGAATTTCTGTCTTTTTTGCCCCAAAATAAGGAATATTTCTTACTTATTACCCTGAAATAAGTGAAATTTCTGCAATTTTGCCCCAAAATAAGGAAAATTTCTGCCTTTTTGCCCCCAAATACGGGGAATTTCAGCCTTTTTACCTCAAAATAAGGGGAATTTCTGCCTTTTTGCCCCAAAATAAGGAAAATTTCTGCCTTTTTTCCTTGAAATAAGTAAAATTTCTGCAATTTTGCCCCAAAATAAGTGAAATTTCTGCAATTTTGCCCCAAAATAAAATAAATTTCTGGAATTTTGCCCCAAAATAAGTGGAATTTCTGAGTTTTGCCCCAAAATAAGTAGAAATTCTGTCTTTTTGCCCTAACATATAGGGAATTTCTGCGTTTTTGCCCAAAATTAGGTGAAGTTCTGCAATTTTGCTCCAAAATACGGGGAATTTCTGCCTTTTTGCTCGAAAATAAGAAGAATGCATACTTTTTTTTTATAAAAAAGGGAAATTTCTTCATTTTTGCTCCAAAATAAGGGGAATTTCTGCTTTTTTGCCTCTAAATAAGTGGAATTTCTCTCTTTTTCCCCCAAAACAAAGGGAATTCCTGTCTTTTATGCCCCAAAATAATGAAAATTTTTGACTTATTACCCTGAAATAAGTGAAATTTGTGCAATTTTGCCGCAATATATGGGAAATTTCTGCCTTTTTGCCCCTAAATAAGGGCAATTTCAGCCTTTTACCTCAAAATAAGGGTAATTTCGGCATTTTTGCTACAAAATATTAGGAATTCCTGCCTTTTTGTTCCAAAATAAGGAAAATTTTTGCTTTTTTTTCCTAAAATAAGTGAAATTTCTGCAATTTTGCCCAAAAAATAAGTGAAATTTCTGCAATTTTGCCCGAAAATAAGTAAAATTTCCGGAATTTTGCCCCAAAATAAGTGTAATTTCTGAGTTTTGCCCCAAAATAAGGAGAATTTCTGTCTTTTTGCCCCAACATATAGGGAATTTCTGCTTTTTTGCCCTACAATTAGGGGAATTTCTGCAGTTTTGCTCCTAAATAAGGGGAATTTCTGCTTTTTTGCCTCTAAATTAGTGGAATTTCTATCTTTTTCTCCGAAAACAAAGGGAATTTCTGCCTTTTTTGCCCCAAAATAAGGAAAATTTCTGCCTTTTTCACCCAAAATAAGAAATATTTCTGCAATTTTGTACCAAAATAAAAGAAATTTCTGCATTTTTCCCCAAAATAAGAAAATTTTTTTTCTGAAATAAGTGAAATTTCTGCAATTTTGCCCCAAAATAAGTGAAATTTCTGAGTTTTGCCCCAAAATAAGGAGAATTTCTGTCTTTTTGCCCCAACATATAAGGACTTTCTGCATTTTTGCCCCACAATTAGGAGAATTTCTGCAATTTTGCTCCAAAATACAGGAAATTTCTGCCTTTTTGCCCGAAAATAAGAAGAATGCATACCTTTTTGCCACAAAAAAAGGAAATTTCTTCATTTTTGCTCTAAAATAAGAGTAACTTCTGCTTTTTTGCCTCTAAATAAGTGGAAATTAAGTCTTTTTCCCCCAAAACAAAGGGAATTTCTGTCTTTTTTGCCCCAAAATAAGGAAAATTTCTGACTTATTACCCTGAAATAAGTGAAATTTCTGCAATTTTGCCCCAAAATAAGGGAAATTTCTGCCTTTTTGCAACCAAATAAGTAGAATTTCAGAACTTTTTACCTCAAAATAAGGGGAATTTATGAATTTTTGTCACAAAATAAGGGATATTTCTGCCTTTTTTCAACAAAATAAAAAAAATTTCTGCAATTTTGTACTAAAATAAAAGAAATTTCTGCTTTTTTACACCAAAATAAGAAAATTTTCTGCTTTTTTTTCTGAAATAAGTGAAATTTCTGCAATTTTGCCCCAAAATAAGTCAAATTTCTGCAATTTTGCACCTAAATAAGGGAAATTTCTGGAATTTTGCCCCAAAATAATTGGAATTTCTGAGTTTTGCCCAAAAATAAGGAGAATTTCTGTCTTTTTGCCCCAACATATATGGAATTTTTGCCTTTTTCCAAACAATTAGGGGAATTTCTGCAATTTTGCTCCAAAATACGGGGAATTTCTGCCTTTTTGCCCAAAAATGAGAAGAATGCATAACTTATTGCCATGAAAAAGGGAAATTTCTTCATATTTACTCCAAAATAAGGAGAATTTCTGCTCTTTTGCCTCTAAAAGTGGAATTTCTGTTTTTTTTCCCCAAAACAAAGCAAATTTCTGTCTTTTTTGCACAAAAATAAGGAAAATTTCTTACTTATTACCCTGAAATATGTGAAATTTCTGCAATTTTGCCCCAAAATAAGGAAAATTTCTGCCTTTTTGCACCCAAATACGGGGAATTTCAGCTTTTAACCACAAAATAAGGGGAATTTCTGCATTTTTGCCACAAAATATTAGGAATTTCTGCCTTTTTGCCTCAAAATAAGGAAAATTTATGCCTTTTTTTACCTGAAATAAGTGAAATTTCTGCAATTTTGCACCAAAATAAGTGAAATTTCTGCAATTTTGCCCCAAAATAAGGGAAATTTCTGGAATTTTGCCCCAAAAAAGTGGAATTTCTGAGTTTTGCCCCAAAATAATGAGAATTTGTGTCTTTTTGCCCTAACATATAGGGAATTTCTGCCTTTTTGCCCAAAATTAGGGGAAGTTCTGCAATTTTGCTCCAAAATACGGGGAATTTCTGCCTTTTCGCGCGAAAATAAGCAGAATGCATATTTTTTTCCATAAAAAAGGGAAATTTCTTCATTTTTGCTCCAAAATAAGGGGAATTTCTGCTTTTTTGCCTCTAAATAAGTGGAATTTCTGTCTTTTTCCCCCAAAACAAAAGGAATTCCTTTCTTTTTTGCCCCAAAATAATGAAAATTTCTGACTTATTACCCTGAAATAAGTGAAATTTGTGCAATTTTTGCCGCAAAATAAGGGAAATTTCTGCCTTTTTGCCCATAAATAAGGGCAATTTCAGCCTTTTTACCTCAAAATAAGGGGAATTTCGGCATTTTTGCCACAAAATATTAAGAATTTCTGCCTTTTTGTCCCAAAATAAAAAAAAATTTTGCTTTTTTTCCCTGAAATAAGTGAAATTTCTGCAATTTTGCCCCAAAATAAGTGAAATTTTTGCAATTTTGCCCCAAAATAAGTGAAATTTCTGGAATTTTGACCCAAAATAAGTGGAATTTCTGAGTTTTGCCCCAAAATAAGGAAAATCTCTGTTTATTTGCCCCAACATATAGGAAATTTCTGCTTTTTTGCCCCACAATTAGGAGAATTTCTGCAGTTTTGCTCCAAAATAAGGGGAATTTCAGCTTTTTTGCCTCTAAATATGTGGAATTTCTATCTTTTTCCCGAAGAAAAAGGGAATTTCTGTCTTTCTTGCCCCAAAATAAGAAAAATTTCTGACTTATTACCCTGAAATAAGTGAAATTTCTGCCATTTTGCCCCAAAATAAGGGAAATTTCTGCCTTTTTGCTCCAAAATAAGGGAAATTTCTGCCTTTTTCCCCCAAAATAAGAAAAATTTCTGCAATTTTGTACCAAAATAAAAGAAATTTCTGCCTTTTTGCCACAAAATAAGAAATATTTTTTTTCTGAAATAAGTGAAATTTCTTCAATTTTTCCCCAAAATAAGTGAAATTTCTGAGTTTTGCCCCAAAATAAGGAGAATTTCTGACTTTTTGACCCAACATATAAGGAATTTCTGCCTTTTTGCCCCACAATTAGGGGAAATTCTGCAATTTTGCTCCAAAATACGGAATATTTCTGCCTTTTTGCCCGAAAATAAGAAGAATGCATACCTTTTTGCCACAAAAAAAAAGAAATTTCTTCATTTTTGCTCCAAAATAAAGAGAATTTCTGCTTTTTTTCCTCTAAGTAAGTGGAAATTCAGTCTTTTTCCCGCAAAACAAAGGGAATTTCTGTCTTTTTTGCTCCAAAATAATGAAAATTTCTGACTTATTACCCTGAAATAAGTGAAATTTCTGCAATTTTGCCCCAAAATAAGGGAAATTTCTGCCTTTTTCCCCCCAATAAGGGGAATTTCAGCATTTATACCTCTAAATAAGGGGTATTTCTGCATTTTTGCAACACAATATGGGAAATTTCTGCCTTTTTGCCCCAAAATAAGAAAATTTCTGCTTTTTTTCTGAAATAAGTGAAATTTCTGCAATTTTGCCCCAAAGTATGTGAATTTTCTGCAATTTTGCCCCAAATTAAGGAAAATTTCTGAAATTTCGCCCTAAAATAAGTGGAATTTCTGAGTTTTGCGCTAAAATAAGGAGAATTTCTGTCTTATTGCCCCAACATATAGGGAATTTCTGCCTTTTTGCCCCACAATTAGGGGAATTACTGCAATTTTGCTACAAAATTCGGGGAATTTTTGCCTTTTGCCAAAAATAAGAAGAATGCATAAGTTTTTGATACAAAAAAAGGAAATTTCTTCATTTTTGCACCAAAATAAGGGCAACTTCTGCATTTTTGCCTCTAAATAAGTGGAAATTAAGTCATTTTCCCCCAAAACAAAGGAAATTTCTGTCTTTTTTGCCCCAAAATAAGGAAAATTTCTGACTTATTACCCTGAAATAAGTGACATTTTTGCAATTTTGCCCCAAAATAAGGAAAATTTCTGCGTTTTTGCCCCCACATAAGGGGAATTTCAGCTTTTTTACCTCAAAATAAGGGGAATTTCTGCATTTTTGCCCCAAAATATGGGCAATTTCTGCCTTTTGCCCCAAAATACAAAAAATTTCTGCAATTTTATACCAAAATAAAAGAAATATCTGCCTTTTTGCCCCAAAATAAGAAAATTTCTGCATTTTTTCTGAAATAAGTGAAATTTCTGCAATTTTGCCTCAAAGTAAGTCAAATTTCTGCAATTTTTCCACAAAATTAGGGAAATTTCTGGAATTTTGCCCCAAAATAAGTGGAATTTCTGAGTTTTGCCCTAAAATAAGGAGAATTTCTGTTTTTTTGCCTCAACATATAGGAATTTCTGCCTTTTTGCCTCACAATTACGGGAATTTCTGCAATTTTGCTCCAAAATACAGGGAATTTCTGCCTTTTTTCCCGAAAAATAAGAAGAATGCATACCTTTTTGCTACAAAAAAGGAAATTTTTTCATTTTTACTCCTAAATAAGGGGAATTTCTGGTTTTTTGCCTCTAAATAAGTGGAAATTCAGACTTTTTCCCCTAAAACAAAGGAAATTTCTGTCTTATTTGCCCCAAAATAAGGAAAATTTCTGACTTAGTACCCTGAAATAAGTGAAATTTCTGCAATTTTGCCCCAAAATAAGGGAAATTTCTGCCTTTTGCGTCCAAATAAGGGAAATTTCAGCTTTTTTACATAGAATAAGGGGAATTTCTGCATTTTTGCCCCAAAATATGGGAAATTTCTGTCTTTTTGCCCCAAAATACGAAAAATTTCTGCAATTTTGTACCAAAATAAAAGAAATTTCTGCCTTTTTGCCCCAAAATAAGAAAATTTCTGCTTTTTTTCTGAAATAAGAAAAATGTCTGCAATTTTGCCCCAAAATAAGACAAATTTCTCCAATTTTGCCCCCAAAATAAGGGAAATTTCTGATATTTTGCCTCAAAATAAGTGGAATTTCTGAGTTTCTCCCCAAAATAAGGAGAATTTCTGTCTTTTTGCCCCAACATATAGGGAATTTCTGCCTCTTTGCCCCACAATTAGGGGAATTTCTGCAATATTGCTCAAAAATCCGGGAAATTTCTGCCTTTTTGCCCGAAAATAAGAAGAATGCATAGCTTTTTGCCATAAAAAAGGGAAATTTCTTCATTTTTGCCCCAAATTAGGGGTATTTCTGCTCTTTTGCCTCTAAATAAGTGGAATTTCTGTCTTTTTCCCCGAAAACAAAGGGAATTTCTGTCTCTTTTGCCCCAAATTAAGGAAAATTTCTGACTTATTACCCTGAAATAAGTGAAATTTCTGCAATTTTGCCGCAAAATAAGGGAAATTTCTGCCTTTTTGCAACCAAATAAGGGGAATTTCAGCCTTTTTACCTCAAAATAAGGGAAATTTCTGCATTTTTGCCACAAAATATTAGGAATTTCTTCCTTTTTTCCCCAAAATAAGGAAAATTTCTGCCTTTTTTTCACTGAAATAAGTGAAATTTCTGCAATTTTGCCACAAAATAAGTAAAATTTGTGCAATTTTTCCCCAAAATAAGAGAAATTTTTGGAATTTTGCCCCAAAATAAGTAGAATTTCTGTCTTTTTGCCCTAACATATAGGGAATTTTTGCATTTTCTCCAAAATTAAAGGAATTTCTGCAATTTTGCTGCAAAATACAGGGAATTTCTGCCTTTTTGCCCCAAAATAAGAAAAATACGTGGAATTTCTGTCTTTTTCCCCCAAAACAAAGAGAATTTCTGTCTTTTTTGCCCCAAAATAAGAAAAATTTGTGACTTATTACCCTGAAATAAGTGTAATTTGTGCAATTTTGCCACAAAATAAGAAAAATTTCTGAATTTTTGCCCCCAAATAAGTGGAATTTCAGCATTTTTACCTCAACATAAGGGGAATTTTGGCATTTTTGCCACAAAATATTAGGAATTTCTGCCTTTTTGCCCAAAAATAAAAAAATTTCACTTTTTTTCCCTGAAATAAGTGAAATTTCTGCAATTTTGCCGCAAAATAAGTGAAATTTCTGCAATTTTGCCCTAAAATAAGTGAAATTTCTGGAATTTTGCCCAAAATTAAGTGAAATTTCTGAATTTTGCCCCAAAATAAGGAGAATTTCTGTCTTTTTGCCCCAAGATATAGAGAATTTCTGCCTTTCTGCCCCACAATTAAGGAAATTTCTGCAGTTTTGCTCCAAAAAAAGGCGAATTTCTGCTTTTTTGCCTCTAAATAAGTGGAATTTCTGTCTTTTTCCCACAAAACAAAGGGAATTTCTGTTTTTTTTGCCCCAAAATAAGGAAAATTTCTGACTTATTACCCTGAAATAAGTGAAATTTCTGCAATGTTGCCCCAAAATAAGTCAAATTTCTGCAATTTTGCCACAAAATAAAAGAAATTTCTGGAATTTTGCTCTAAAATAAGTGAAATTTCTGAGTTTTGCCCCAAAATAAGGAGAATTTCTGTCTTTTTGCCCCAACATATAGGGAATTTCTGCCTTTTTGCCCCACATTTGAAGGAATTTCTGCAATTTTGCTCCAAAATACGAGGAATTTCTGCCTTTTTGCCCGAAAATAAGAAGAATGCATACCTTTTTGCGATAAAAAAGTGAAATTAATTCATTTTTGCTCCAAAAAAAGAGGAAATTCTGATTTTTGCCTCAAAATAAGTAGAATTTCTGTCTTTTTCCTTCAAAACAAAGGAAATTTCTGTCATTTTTGCCCCAAAATAAAAAAAATTTCTGACTTATTACCCTGAAATTAGTGAAATTGCTGCAATTTTGCCCCAAAATAAGGGAAATTTCTGCCTATTTGCCCCCAAATAATGGGAATTTCAGCCTTTTTACCTCAAAATAAGGGGAATTTCTGCCTTTTTGCCCCAAAATAAGAAAATTTCTCCTTTTTTTTGAAATAAGTGAAATTTCTGCATTTTGTCCCAAAATAAGTGAAATTTCTGTAATTTTGCCCCAAAATAATAGAAATTTCTGGAATTTTGCTCCAAAATAAGTAGAATTTCTGAGTTTTGCCCCAAAATAAGGAGAATTTCTGTCTTTTTGCCCCAACATATAGGGAATTTCTGCCTTTTTGCCCCACAATTAGGGGAATTTCTGCAATTTGCTCCAAAATACGAAGAATTTCTGCCTTTTTGTCCAAAAATAAAAAGAATGCATAACTTTTTGCCATAAAAAAGGGAAATTTCTTCATTTTTGCTCCAAAATAAGGGGAATTTCTGCTTTTTTGCCTCTAAATAAGTGGAATTTCTGTCTTTTTCCCCGAAAACAAAGGGAATTTCTGTCTTTTTTGCCCCAAAATAAGGAAAATTTCTGACTTATTACTCTGAAGTAAGTGAAATTTCTGCACTTTTGCCCCAAAATTAGAAAAATTTCTGCTTTTGCCACCAAAAAAGGGGAATTTCAGCATTTTTACCTCAAAATAAGGGTAATTTCTGCGTTTTTGCCACAAAATATTAGGAATTTCTGCCTTTTAGCCCAAAAATAAAGAAAATTTCTGCCTTTTTTCCCAGAAATAGGTAAAATTTCTGCAATTTTGCCCCAAAATAAGTGAAGTTTCTGCCATTTTGCCCCAAAATTATAAAAGTTTCTGGAATTTTGCCCCAATATAAGTGGAATTTCTGAGTTTTGCACCAAAATAAGGAGAATTTCTGTCTTTTTTCCCCAACATATAGGGAATTTCTGCCTTTTTGCCCCAAAATTAGGGGAATTTCTGCAATTTTGTTCCAAAATACGGGGAGTTTCTGCCTTTTTGCCCGAAAATAAGAAGAATGCATACCTTTTGCCATAAAAAAGGGAAATTTCTTCATTTTTGCTCCAAAATAAGGTGAATTTCTGCTTTTTAGCCTCTAAATAAGTGGAATTTCTGTATTTTTCCCCCAAAACAAAGGGAATTTCTGTTTTTTTTGCCCCAAAATAAGGAAAATTTCTGACTTATTACCCTGAAATAAGTGAAATTTCTGCAATTTTGCCCCAAAATAAGGGAAATTTCTGCCTTTTTGCCTCCAAATAAGGGGAATTTCAGCCTTTTTACCTCAAAATAAGGGGAATTTCTGCATTTTTGCCACAAAATATTAGGAATTCCTGCCTTTTTGCCCCAAATTAAGGAAAATTTCTGCCTTTTTTCTTTGCAGCAAGTGAAATTTCTGCAATTTTGCCCCAAAATAAGTGAAATTTCTGCCTTTTTGTTCCAAAATAAGGAGAATTTCAGCCTTTTTACCTCAAAATAAGTAGAATTTCTGCATTTTTGCCTCAAAATATGGGAAATTTCTGACTTATTACCCTGAAATAAGTGAAATTCCTGCAATTTTGCCCCAAAATAATGGAAATTTCTGGAATTTTGCCCCAAAATAATGGAAATTTCTAAAATTTTGCCCCAAAATAAGTGGAATTTCTGAGTTTTGCCTCAAAATAAGGAGAATTTCTGTCTTTTTGCCCCACAATTAGGGGAATTTCTGCAATTTTGCTCCAAAATACGAGGAATTTCTGCCTTTTTCCCTGAAAATAAGAAGAATGCATACCTTTTTGCCATAAAAAAGGGAAATTTCTTCATATTTGCGCCAAAAGAAGGGGAATTTCTGCATTTTTGCCTCTAAATAAGTGGAATTTTTGACTTTTTCCCCGAATACAAAGGGAATTTCTGTATTTTTTGCTCCAAAAGAAGGAAATTTCTGAATTATTACCCTGAAATAAGAGAAATTTCTGCAATTTTTCCTTAAATAAGGGAAATTTCTGCCTTCTAGCACCCAAATAAGGGGAATTTCAGCCTTTTTACCTCAAAATAATGGAAATTTCTGCATTTTTGCCACAAAATATTAGGAGTTTCTGCCTTTTTGCCCCAAAATTAGAAAATTTTTTTCAATTTTGTACCAAAATAAAAGAAATTTCTGTCTTTTTGCCCCAAAATAAGAAAATTTCTGCTTTTCTTTCTGAAATAAGTGAAATTTCTGCAATTTTGCCCCAAAATAAGTGAAATTTCTGAGTTTTGCCCCAAAATAAAGAGAATTTCTGTCTTTTTGCCCCAACATATAGGGAATTTCTGCCTTTTAGCCCCACAATTAGGGGAATATCTGCAATTTTGCTCCAAAATACGGAAAATTTCTGCCTTTTTGTCCGAAAATAAGAAGAATGCATACCTTTTTGCCATAAAAGAGGGAAATTTCTTCATTTTTGCTCCAAAATAAGGGGAATTTCTGCTTTTTGCCTCTAAATAAATGGAATTTCTGTCTTTTTCTCTCAAAAAAAGGGAATTTCTCTCTTTTTTGACCCAAAATAAGGAAATTTTCAGACTTATTACCCTGAAATAAGTGAAATTTCTGCAATTTTGCCGCAAAATAAGGGAAATTTCTGCCTTTTTGCCCCCAAATAAGGGGAATTTCAGCCTTTTTACCTCAAAATAAAGGGAATTTCTGCATTTTTGCCCCAAAATATGGGAAATTTCTGCATTTTTGCCCCAAAATAAGAAAATTTCTGTCTTTTGTCCCTAAAATAAGTGAAATTTCTGCAATTTTGCCCCAAAATAAGGGAAATTTCTGCCTTTTTGCACCCAAATAAGGGGAATTTCAGCCTTTTTACCTCAAAATAAGGGGAATTTCTGAATTTTTGCCACAAAATATTAAGAATTTCTCCAATTTTGCCCCAAAATAAGTGAAATTTTTGCAATTTTGCCACAAAGTAAGAAAATTTCTGCTTTTTTCCCTGAAATAAGTGAAATTTCTGAAATTTTGCCCCAAAATAGGTGAAATGTCTGCAATTTTGCCCCAAAAAAAGGGAAATTTCTGCTTTTTGCCCCTAAATAAGAGGAATTTCAGCCTTTTTACCTCAAAATAAGGGGAATTTTTGCATTTTTGCCCCAAAATATGGGAAATTTCTGCTTTTTTGCCCAAAATAAAAAAAAAGTTTGCAATTTTGTACCAAAATAAAAGAAATTTCTGCCTTTTTGCCCCAAAATAAAAAAATTTCTGCTTTTTTTCTTTTAAATAAGTTAAATTTCTACAATTTTGCCACAAAATAAGGGAAATTTCTGGCATTTTTACCCTGATGTAAGTGAAATTTCTGCAATTTTGCCCCAAAATAAAAGAAATTTCTGCCTTTTTTCCCCCAAATAAGGGGAATTTCAGCCTTTTTACCTCAAAATAAGGGTAATTTCTGCATTTTTGCCACAAAATATTAGGAATTTCTGCCCTTTTGCCACAAAATAAGGAAAATTTCTGTCTTTTTTCTCTGAAATAAGTCAAATTTCTGCAATTTTGCCCCAAAATAAGTGAAATTGCTGCAATTTTGCCCCAAAATAAGGGAAACTTCTTGAATTTTGCCCAAAAATAAGTGGAATTTCTGAGTTTTGTCTCAAAATAAGTAGAATTTCTGTCTTTTTGCCCCAACATATAGGGAATTTTTGCCTTTTTGCCCCACAATTAGGGGAATTTCTGCAATTTTGCTCCAAAATACGAGGAATTTCTGCCTTTTTGCCCGAAAATAAAAAGAATGCATACCTTTTGGCCATAAAAAAAAGAAATTTCTACATTTTTGCTCCAAAATAAAAGGAATTTTTGCTTTTTTGCCTCTAAATAAGTGGAATTTCTGTCTTTTTCCCCAAAAACAAAGGGAATTTCTGTCTTTTTGCCCCAAAATAAAGAAAATTTCTGAATTATTACCCTGAAATCAGTGAAATTACTGCAATTTTGCCCCAAAATAATGGAAATTTCTGCCTTTTTGCCCCCAAATAATGGGAATTTCAGCCTTTTTACCTAAAAATAAGGGGGGTTTCTGCATTTTTGCCACAAAATATGGGAAATTTCTGACTTTTTGCCTAAAATAACAAAAATTTCTGCAATTTTGTACAAAAATATAGGTAATTTCTGCTTTTTTCCCCCAAAATAAAAAAAATTTCTGCTTTTTTTTGCCTGAAATATGTGAAATTTCTGCAATTTTGCCCCAAAATAAGTGGAATTTCTGAGTTTTGCCCCAAAATAAGTAGAATTTCTGTCTTTTTGCCCCAACATATAGGGAATTTCTGCATTTTTGCCCCACAATTAGGTTAATTTCTGCAATTTTGCTCCAAAATACAGGGAATTTCTGCCTTTTTGCCCGAAAATAAGAAGAAAGCACACCTTTTTGCCATAAAAAAGGGAAATTACTGCAATTTTGCTCCAAAATAAAGGGAATTTCTGCTTTTTTGCCTCTAAATAAGTAGAATTTCTGTCTTTTTCTCCGAAAACAAAGAGAATTTCTGTATTTTTGCCCCAAAATAAGGAAAATTTCTGACTTATTAACCTGAAATCAGTGAAATGTCTGCAATTTTGCCCCAAAATAAAGGAAATTTCTGCCTTTTTGCTCCCAAATAAGGGGAATTTTAGCCTTTTACCTCAAAATAAGGGGAATTTCTGCATTTTTGCCACAAAATATTAGGAATTTCTGCCTTTTTGCCCCAAAATAAGGAAAATTTCTGCCTTTTTTTCATGAAATAAGTGAAATTTCTGCAATGTTGCCCCAAAACAAGTGAAATTTCTGCAATTTTGCCCCAAAATAAGTGGAATTTCTGAGTTTTGTCCCAAAATAAGGAGAATTTCTGTCTTTTAGCCCCAACATATAGGGAATTTCTGACTTTTTGCCCCACAAGTAGGTTAATTTCTGCAATTTTGCTCCAAAATACGGAGAATTTCTGCCTTTTTGCCCGAAAATAAGAATTCATACCTTTTTGCCATAAAAAGGGGAAATTCCTGTAATTTTGCTCCAAAATAAGGGGAATTTCTGCTTTTTTGCCTCTAAATATGTGGAATTTCTGTCTTTTCCCCCCAAAACAAAGGGAATTTCTGTCTTATTTGCACCAAAATAAGGAAATTTTCTGACTTATTACCCTGAAATAAGTGAAATTTCTGAAATTTTGTCCCAAAATAAGGGAAATTTCTGCCTTTTTGCCCCCAAATAAGGGGAATTTCACACTTTTACCTCAAAATAAAGGGAATTTCTGCATTTTAGCCACAAAATATTATGAATTTCTGCATTTTTGCCCCAAAATAAGGAAAATTTCTGCCTTTTTTCCCTGAAATAAGTGAAATTTCTGCAATTTTGCCCCAAAACAAGTGAAATTTCTGCAATTTTGCCCCAAAATAATGGAAATTTCTGCAATTTTGTACCAAAATAAAAGAAATTTCTGCCTTTTTGCTTCCAAATAAGAAAATTTCTTCTTTTTTTTCTGAAATATATGAAATTTCTGAAATTTTGCCCCAAAATGAGTGAAATTTCTACAATTTTGCCCCAAAATAAGTAAAATTTCTGGAATTTTGCCCCAAAATAAGTGGAATTTCTGAGTTTTGACCCGAAATAAGGAGAATTTCTGTTTTTTTGCCCCAACATATATGGAATTTCTGCCTTTTTGCCTCACAATTAGGGGAATTTCTGCAATTTTGCCTCAAAAGAAGAGAAATTTCTGCCTTTCTTCCCTGAAATAAGTGGAATTTCTGCAATTTAGCCCCAAAATAAGTGAAATTTCTGCAATTTTGCCCCAAAATAAGGGAAATTTCTGCAATTTTGTACCAAATAAAAGAAATTTCTGCTTTTTCACCCAAAATAAGAAAATTTCTGCTTTTTTTCCCTTAAATAAGTGAAATTTCTGCAATTTTGCCCCAAAATAAGTGATTTTCTGCAATTTTGCCCCAAAATAAGCGAAATTTCTGGAATTTTGCCGCAAAATAAGTGGAATTTCTGAGTTTTGCCACAAAATAAGGAGAATTTCTGTCTTTATTCCCCAACATATAGGGAATTTCTGCCTTTTTGCCCCACAATTAGAGGAATTTCTGCAATTTTGCTCCAAAATACGGGAAATTTCTGCCTTTTTGCCCCAAAATAGGAAGAATTTATACCTTTTTGCCATAAAAAAGGGAAATTTCTTCATTTTTGCTCCAAAATACGGGGAATTTCTGCTTTTTTTGCCTCTAAATAAGTGGAATTTCTGTCTTTTTCCCCCAAAACAAAGGGAATTTCTGTCTTTTTTGCCCCAAAATAAAAAAAATTTCTGACTTATTACCCTGACATAAGTGAAATTTCTGCAATTTTGCCCCAAAATAAGGGAAATTTCTCCATTTTTGCCCCCAAATAAGGGGAATTTCAGCTTTTTTACCTCAAAATAAGGGGAATTTCTGCATTTTTGCCCCAATAATGGGAAATTTCTGCCTTTTTGCCCCAAAATAAGAAAATTTCTGTCTTTTGTCACTCAAATAAGTGAAATTTCTGCAATTTTGCCCCAAAATAAGGGAAATTTCTGCCTTTTTTCCCCCAAATAAGAAGAATTTCAGCCCTTTTACCTCAAAATAAGGGGGATTTCTGAATTTTTGCCACAAAATATTAGGAATTACTGCCTTTTTGCCCCAAAATAAAAAAAATTTCTACCTTTTTTCCCTGAAATATGTGATATTTTTGCAATTTTGCCTCAAAATAAGTGAAATTTTTGCAATTTTGCCACAAAATAAGAAAATTTCTGCTTTTTTCCCTGAAATGAGTGAAATTTCTGCAATTTTGCCCCAAAATAGGTGAAATTTCTGCAATTTTGCCCCAAAATAAGGGAAATTTCTGCTTTTTGCCCCCAAATAAGGGGAATTTCAGCCTTTTTACCTCAAAATAAGGGGAATTTTTGCATTTTTGCCCCAAAATATGGGAAATTTCTGCCTTTTTGCTCAAAAAAAAATTTTGCAATTTTGTACCAAAATAAAAGAAATTTGTGCCTTTTTGCCCAAAAATAAAAAAATTTCTGCATTTTTCCCTTAAATAAGTAAAATTTCTACAATTTTGCCCCAAAATAAGGGAAATTTCTGGAATTTTCACCCTGAAGTAAGTGAAATTTCTGCAATTTTGCCCCAAAATAAGGGTAATTTCTGCATTTTTGCCACAAAATATTAGGAATTTCTGCCCTTTTGCCCCAAAATAAGGAAAATTCCTGTCTTTTTTTTCTGAAATAAGTCAAATTTCTGCAATTTTGCCCCAAAATAAGTGAAATTGCTGCAATTTTGCCCCAAAATATGGGAAACTACTTGAATTTTGCCCCAAAATAAGTGGAATTTCTGAGTTTTGCCCCAAAATAAGGAGAATTTCTGTCTTTTTGCCCCAACATATAGGGAATTTCTGCATTTTTGCCCCACAATTAGGGGAATTTCTGCAATTTTGCTCCAAAATACGGGGAATTTCTGCGTTTTTGTCTGAAAATAGGAAGAATGCATACCTTTTTGCCATAAAAAGGGAAATTTCTTCATTTTTGCTCCAAAATAAGGGAAATTTCTGCTTTTTTGCCTCTAAATAAGTGGAATTTCTGTCTTTTTCCCCCAAAACAAAGGGAATTTCTGTCTTTTTGCCACAAAAGAAGGAAAATTTCCGACTTATTACCCTGAAATCAGTGAAATTACTGCAATTTTGCCCCAAAATAAGAGAAATTTCTGCCTTTTTGCCCCAAATAATGGGAATTTCAGCTTTTTTACCTAAAAATTAGGGGAGGTTCTGCATTTTTGCCACAAAATATGTGAAATTTCTGACTTTTTGCCTAAAATAAGAAAAATTTCTGCAATTTAGTACCAAAATATAGGTAATTTCTGCTTTTTGGCCCCAAAATAAAAAAAATTTCTGCTTTTTTTTTTGCCTGAAATATGAAAAATTTCTGCAATTTTGCCCCAAAATAAGTGAAATTTCTGCAATTTTGCCCCAAAATAAGGGAAATTTCTGGATTTTCCCCAAAATAATTGGAATTTCTGAGTTTTGCCCCAAAATAAGGAGAATTTATGTCTTTTTGCCCCAACATATAGGGAATTTCTGCCTTTTTGCCCCACAATTAGGTTAATTTCTGCAATTTTGCTCCAAAATATGGGGAATTTCTGCCTTTTTGCCCGAAAATAAGAAGAAAGCACACCTTTTTGCCATAAAAAAGGGAAATTACTGCAATTTTGCTCCAAAATAAAGGGAATTTCTGCTTTTTTGCCTCTAAATAAGTAGAATTTCTGTCTTTTTACCTCAAAACAAAGAGAATTTCTGTCTTTTTGCCCCAATATAAAGATAATTTCTTACTTATTACCCTGAAATCAGTGAAATTTCTGCAATTATGCCCCAAAATAAAGGAAATTTCTGCCTTTTTGCCCCCAAATAAGGGGAATTTTAGCCTTTTACCTCAATATAAGGGGAATTTCTGCATTTTTGCCACAAAATATTAGGAATTTCTGCCTTTTTGCCCCAAAATAAGGAAAATTTCTGCCTTTTTTCCATGAAATAAGTGAAATTTCTGCAATGTTGCCCCAAAACAAGTGAAATTTCTGCAATTTTGCCCCAAAATAAGTGGAATTTCTGAGTTTTGTCCCAAAATAAGGAGAATTTCTGTCTTTTAGCCCAACATATAGGGAATTTCTGCCTTTTTGCCCCACAAGTAGGTTAATATCTGCAATTTTGCTCCAAAATACGGGGAATTTCTGCCCGTTTGCCCGAAAATAAGAATTCATACCTTTTTGCCATAAAAAGGGGAAATTCCTGTAATTTTGCTCCAAAATAAGAGGAATTTCTGCTTTTTTGCCTCTAAATATGTGGAATTTCTGTCTTTTCCCCCCAATACAAAGGGAATTTCTGTTTTATTTGCACCAAAATAAGGAAATCTTCTGACTTATTACCCTGAAATAAGTGAAATTTCTGAAATTTTGTCCCAAAATAAGGGAAATTTCTGCCTTTTTGCCCCCAAATAAGAGGAATTTCACCCTTTTACCTCAAAATAAAGGGAATTTCTGCATTTTTGCCACAAAATATTAGGAATTTCTGCATTTTGCCCCAAAATAAGAAAAATTTCTGGAATTTTGCCCCAAAATAATTTGAATTTCTGAGTTTTGACCCAAAATAAGAAGAATTTCTGATTTTTTGCCCCAACATATAGGGAATTTCTGCCTTTTTGCCTTACAATTAGGGGAATTTCTGCAATTTTGCCTCAAAAGAAGAGAAATTTCTGCCTTTTTTCCCTGAAATAAGTGGAATTTCTGCAATTTTGCCCCAAAATAAGAGAAATTTCTGTAATTTTGCCCCAAAATAAGAAAAATATCTGCAATTTTGTACCAAAATAAAAGAAATTTCTGCATTTTTGCCCCAAAATAAGAAAATTTCTGCTTTTTTTCCCTTAAATAAGTGAAATTTCTGCAATTTTGCCCCAAAATAAGTGATTTTCTGCAATTTTGCCCCAAAATAAGCGAAATTTCTGGAATTTTGCCGCAAAATAAGTGGAATTTCTGAGTTTTGCCCCAAAATAAGGAGAATTTCTGTCTTTATGCCCCAACATATAGGGATCTTCTCCCTTTTTGCCCCACAATTAGAGGAATTTCTGCAATTTTGCTCCAAAATACGGGAAATTTCTGCCTTTTTGCCCCAAAATAAGAAGAATGCATACTTTTTTGCCATAAAAAAGGGAAATTTCTTCATTTTTGCTCCAAAATAAGGAAAATTTCTGCTTTTTTTGCCTCTAAATAAGTGGAATTTCTGTATTTTTCCCCCAAAACAAAGGGAATTTCTGTCTTTTTTGCCCCAAAATAAAAAAAATTTCTGACTTATTACCCTGACATAAGTGAAATTTCTGCAATTTTGCCCCAAAATAAGGGAAATTTCTCCATTTTTGCCCCCAAATAAGGGGAATTTCAGCCTTTTTACCTCAAAATAAGGGGAATTTCTGCATTTTTGCCCCAAAATATGGGCAATTTCTGCCTTTTTGCCCCAAAATAAGAAAATTTCTGTCTTTTGTTCCTGAAATAAGTGAAATTTCTGCAATTTTGCCCGAAAATAAGGGAAATTTCTGCCTTTTTGTTCCCAAATAAAAAGAATTTCAGCCTTTTTACCTCAAAATAAGAGGAATTTCTGATTTTTTGCCACAAAATATTAGGAATTTCTGCCTTTTTGCCCCAAAATAAGAAAAATTTCTCCCTTTTTTCCCTGAAATATGTGAAATTTCTGCAATTTTGCCCCAAAATAAGTGAAATTTTTGAAATTTTGCCACAAAATAAGAAAATTTCTGCTTTTTTCCCTGAAATAAGTGAAATTTCTGCAATTTTGCCCCAAAATAGGTGTAATTTCTGCAATTTTGCCCCAAAATAAGGGAAATTTCTGTTTTTTGCCCCCAAATAAGGGGAATTTCAGCATTTTTACCTCAAAATAAGAGGAATTTTTGCATTTTTGCCCCAAAATATGGGAAATTTCTGCCTTTTTGCCAAAAATAAAAAAAAAATTTGCAATTTTGTACCAAAATAAAAGAAATTTCTGCCTTTTTGCCCCAAAATAAAAAAATTTCTGCATTTTTCCCTTAAATAAGTAAAATTTCTACAATTTTGCCCCAAAATAAGGGAAATTTTTGGAATTTTTACCCTGAAATAAATGAAATTCTGCAATTTTGCCCCAAAATAAGGGAAATTTCTGCCTTTTTCCCTTCAAATAAGGGGAATTTCAGCCTTTTTACCTCAAAATAAGAGTAATTTCTGCATTTTTGCCACAAAATATTAGGAATTTCTGCCCTTTTGCCCCAAAATAAGGAAAATTTCTGACTTTTTTCTCTGAAATAAGTCAAATTTCTGCAATTTTGCCCCAAAATAAGTGAAATTGCTGCAATTTTGCCCCAAAATAAGGGAAACTTCTTGAATTTTGCCCCAAAATAAGTGGAATTTCTGAGTTTTGCCCCAAAATTAGGAGAATTTCTGTCTTTTTGCCCCAACATATAGGGAATTTTTGCCTTTTTGCCCCACAATTAGGGGAATTTCTGCAATTTTGCTCCAAAATACGGGGAATTTCTGCTTTTTTGCCCGAAAATAAGAAGAATGCATACCTTTTTGCCATTAAAAAGGGAAATTTCTTCATTTTTGCTCCAAAATAAGGGGAATTTCTGCTTTTTTGCCTCTAAATAAGTGGAATTTCTGTCTTTTCCCCCCAAAACAAAGGGAATTACTGTCTTTTTGCCCCAAAATAAGGAAAATTTCTGACTTATTACTCTGAAATCAGTGAAATTACTGCAATTTTTCCCCAAAATAAGGGAAATTTCTGCCTTTTTGCCCCCAGATAATGGGAATTTTAGCCTTTTTACCTAAAAATTAGGGGAGTTTCTGCATTTTTGCCACAAAATATGTGAAATTTCTGACTTTTTGCCTAAAATAAGAAAAATTTCTGCAATTTAGTACCAAAATATAGGTAATTTCTGCTTTTTGGCCCCAAAATAAAAAAAAATTCTGCTTTTTTTTTGCCTGAAATATGTGAAATTTCTGCAATTTTGCCCCAAAATAAGTGAAATTTCTGCAATTTTTCCCCAAAATAAGGGAAATTTCTGGATTTTTGCCCCAAAATAAGTGGAATTTCTGAGTTTTGCCCCAAAATAAGGAGAATTTATGTCTTTTTGCCCCAACATATAGGGAATTTCTGCCTTTTTGCCCCACAATTAGGTTAATTTCTGCAATTTTGCTCCAAAATACGGGGAATTTCTGCCTTTTTGCCCGAAAATAAGAAGAAAGCACACCTTTTTGCCATAAAAAAGGGAAATTACTGCAATTTTGCTCCAAAATAAAGGGAATTTCTGCTTTTTTGCCACTAAATAAGTAGAATTTCTGTCTTTTTCCCCAAAAACAAAGAGAATTTCTGTCTTTTTGCCCCAAAATAAGGAAAATTTCTGACTTATTACCCTGAAATCCATGAAATTTCTGCAATTTTGCCCCAAAATAAAGGAAATTTCTGACTTTTTGCCCCCAAATAAGGGGAATTTTAGCCTTTTACCTCAAAATAAGGGGAATTTCTGCATTTTGGCCACAAAATATTAGGAATTTCTGCCTTTTTGCCCCAAAATAAGGAAAATTTCTGCCTTATTTCCATGAAATAAGTGAAATTTCTGAAATGTTGCCCCAAAACAAGTGAAATTTCTGCAATTTTGCCCCAAAATAAGGGAAATTTCAGGTATTTTGCCCCAAAATAAGTGGAATTTCTGAGTTTTGTCCCAAAATAAGGAGAATTTCTGTCTTTTAGCCCCAACATATAGGGAATTTCTGCCTTTTTGCCCCACAAGTTGGTTAATTTCTGCAACTTTGCTCCAAAATACAGGGAATTTCTGTCTTTTTGCCTGAAAATAAGAATTCATACCTTTTTGCCATAAAAAGGGAAATTCCTGTAATTTTGCTCCAAAATAAGGGGAATTTCTGCTTTTTGCCTCTAAATATGTGGAATTTCAGTTTTTCCCACCAAAGCAAAGGGAATTTCTATCTTATTTGTACCAAAATAAGGAAATTTTCTGACTTATTACACTGAAATAAGTGAAATTTCTGAAATTTTGTCCCAAAATAAGGGAAATTTCTGCCTTTTTGCCCCCAAATAAGGGGAATTTCACCCTTTCACCTCAAAATAAAAGGAATTTCTGCATTTTTGCCACAAAATATTAAGAATTTCTGCATTTTTGCCCCAAAATAAGGAAAATTTCTGCCTTTTTTCCCTAAAATAAGTGAAATTTCTGCAATTTTGCCCCAAAATAAGTGAAATTTCTGCAATTTTGCCCCCAAATAAGGGAAATTGCTGCAATTTTGTACCAAAATAAAAGAAATTTCTGCCTTTTTGCTTCCAAATAAGAAAATTTCTTATTTTTTTTTCTGAAATATGTGAAATTGCTGAAATTTTGCCCGAAAATAAGTGAAATTTCTACAATTTTGCCCCAAAATAAGTGAAATTTCTGAAATTTTGCCCCAAAATAAGTGGAATTTCTGAGTTTTGACCCAAAATAAGGAGAATTTCTGTTTTTTTGCCCCAACATATAGGGAATTTCTGCTTTTTTGCCTCACAATTAGGGGAATTTCTGCAATTTTGCCTCAAAAGAAGAGAAATTTCTGCCTTTTTTCCCTGAAATAAGTGGAATTTCTGCAATTTTGCCCCATAATAAGTGAAATTTCTGCAATTTTGCCCCAAAATAAGGGAAATTTCTGCAATTTTGTACCAAAATAAAAAAAATTTCTGCTTTTTTGCCCCAAAATAAGAAAATTTCTGCTTTTTTTCTCTTAAACAAGTGAAATTTCTGCAATTTTGCCCCAAAATAAGTGATTTTCTTCATTTTGCCCCAAAATAAGCGAAATTTCTGGAATTTTGCCGCAAAACTAGTGGAATTTCTGAGTTTTGCCCCAAAATAAGGAGAATTTCTGTCTTTATGCCCCAACATATAGGGAATTTCTGCTTTTTTGCCCCACAATTAGAGGAATTTCTGCAATTTTGCTCCAAAATACGAGAAATTTCTGCCTTTTTGCCCCAAAATAAGAAGAATGCATACCTTTTTGCTATAAAAAAGGGAAATTTCTTCATTTTTGCTCCAAAATAAGGGGAATTTCTGCTTTTTTTGCCTCTAAATAAGTGGAATTTCTGTCTTTTTCCCCCAAAACAAAGGGAATTTCTGTTTTTTTTCCCCAAAATAAAAAAAATTCTGAATTATTACCCTGACATAAGTGAAATTTCTGCAATTTTGCCCCAAAATAATGGAAATTTCTACATTTTTGCCCCCACATAAGGGGAATTTCAGCCTTTTTACCTCAAAATAAGGAGAATTTCTGCATTTTTGCCACAAAATATTAGGAATTTCTGCCTTTTTGCCCCAAAATAAGGAAAATTTCTGCCTTTTTTCCCTGAAATAATTGAAATTTCTGCAATTTTGCCCCAAAACAAGTGAAATTTCTGCGATTTTGCCCCAAAATAAGGGAAATTTCTGGAATTTTGCCCCAAAATAAGTGGAATTTCTGAATTTTGTCCAAAAATAAGGAGAATTTCTTCCTTCTTCCCCTAACATATAGGGAATTTCTGCTTTATTGCCCCAAAATTAGGGGAATTTCTGCAATTTTGCTCCAAAACACCTGGAATTTCTGCTTTTTAGCCCGAAAAGGAAAGGAATGTATACCTTTTGCCACAAAAAAAGCAATTTCTTAATTTTTGCTTAAAAATAAAGTGGAATTTCTGCTTTTTGCCTCTAAATAAGTGGAATTTCTGTATTTTTTCCCCAAAACAAAGGGAATTTCTGTCTTTCTTACCCAAAATAAGGAAAATTTCTGATTATTACCATGAAATAAGTGAAATTTCTACAATTTTGTCTCAAAATAAGGGAAATTTCTGCCTTTTTGCCCCCAAATAAGGGGAATTTCAGCCTTTTTACCTCAAAATAAGGGGAATTTCTGCATTTTTGCCACAAAATATGAGAAATTTCTGCCTTTTTGCCCCAAAATAAGAAAATTTCTGCTTTTTTCCCTGAAATAAGTGAAATTTCTGCAATTTTGCCCCAAAATAAGTGAAATTTCTGCAATTTTGCCTCAAAATAAGGGAAATTTCTGGAATTTTGCCCCAAAATAAGTGGAATTTCTGAGTTTTTCCCCAAAATAAGGAGAATTTCTGTCTTTTTGCCCCAACATATAGGGAATTTCTGCCTTTTTGCCCCACAATTAGGGGAATTTCTGCAGTTTTGCTCCAAAATACGGGGAATTTCTGCCTTTTTTGTCCGAAAATAAGAAGAATGCATACCTTTTTGCCATAAAAAAGGGAAATTTCTTCATTTTTGCTCCAAAATAAGGGGAATTTCTGCTTTTTTGCCTCTAAATAAGTGAAATTTCTGTATTTTCCCCACCAAAAAATGTAATTTCTGTTTTTTTGCCCCAAAATAAGGAAAATTTCTGACTTATTACCCTGAAATAAGTGAAATTTCTGCAATTTAGCCACAAATTAAGGGAAATTTCTGCCTTTTTGTCCCCAAATAAGGGGAATTTCAGCCTTTTTACCTCAAAATAAGGGGAATTTCTGCATTTTACCCCTAAATAAGGAAAATTTCTGCCTTATTGCCCCAAAATAAGAAAATTTTTGCATTTTTTCCCTGAAATAAGCGAAATTTCTGCAATTTTGCCCCAAAATAAGTGAAATTTCTTCAATTTTGCCCCGAAATTAGAAAATTTCTGCTTTTTTTTCCTGAAATAAGTTAAATTTCTGCAATTTTGCCCCAAAATAAGTGAAATTTCTGCAATTTTGCCTCAAAATAAGGGAAATTTATGGAATTTTGCCCCAAAATAAGTGGAATATCTGAGTTTTGCCCCAAAATAAGAAGAATTTCTGTCTTTTTGCCCCAACATATAGGGAATTTCTGTCTTTCTGCAACACAATTTGGGGAATTTCTGCAATTTTGCTCCAAAATAAGGGGAATTTCTGCCTTTTTGCCCAAAAATAAGAAGTATACATACCTTTTTGCACTTAAAAAGTGAAATTTCTTCATTTTTGCTCCAAAATAAGGGAAATTTCTGCGTTTTGCCTCTAAAAAAGTGGAATTTCTGCCTTTTTCCCTCAAAACAAAGGGAATTTCTGTTTTTGGGCCCAAAATAAGGAAAATTTCTGACTTATTACCCTGAAATAAGTGAAATTTCTGCAATTTTGCCCCAAAATAAGAGAAATTTCTGCCTTTTTGCTCCCAAATAATGAGAATTTCAGCCTTTTACCTCAAAATAAGTGAAATTTCTGCATTTTTGCCCCAAAATATTGGAAATTTCTGCCTTTTTGCCCCAAAATAAGAAAAAATTCTGCAATTTTGTAACAAAATTAAAGAAATTTCTGCCTTTTTGCCCCAAAATAAGAAAATTTCTGTCTTTTGTCACTGACATAAGTGAAATTTCTGCAATTTTGCCCCAAAATAAGGGAAATTTCTGCCTTTTTTCCCCCAAATAAGAAGAATTTCAGCCCTTTTACCTCAAAATAAGGGGGATTTCTGAATTTTTGCCACAAAATATTAGGAATTACTGCCTTTTTGCCCCAAAATAAAAAAAATTTCTAGCTTTTTTCCCTGAAATATATGATATTTTTGCAATTTTGCCTCAAAATAAGTGAAATTTTTGCAATTTTGCCACAAAATAAGAAAATTTCTGCTTTTTTCCCTGAAATGAGTGAAATTTCTGCAATTTTGCCCCAAAATAGGTGAAATTTCTGCAATTTTGCCCCAAAATAAGGGAAATTTCTGCTTTTTGCCCCCAAATAAGGGGAATTTCAGCCTTTTTACCTCAAAATAAGGGGAATTTTTGCATTTTTGCCCCAAAATATGGGAAATTTCTGCCTTTTTGCTCAAAAAAAAATTTTGCAATTTTGTACCAAAATAAAAGAAATTTGTGCCTTTTTGCCCAAAAATAAAAAAATTTCTGCATTTTTCCCTTAAATAAGTAAAATTTCTACAATTTTGCCCCAAAATAAGGGAAATTTCTGGAATTTTCACCCTGAAGTAAGTGAAATTTCTGCAATTTTGCCCCAAAATAAGGGTAATTTCTGCATTTTTGCCACAAAATATTAGGAATTTCTGCCCTTTTGCCCCAAAATAAGGAAAATTCCTGTCTTTTTTTTCTGAAATAAGTCAAATTTCTGCAATTTTGCCCCAAAATAAGTGAAATTGCTGCTTTTTTGCCTCTAAATAAGTGGAATTTCTGTCTTTTTCCCCCAAAACAAAGGGAATTTCTGTCTTTTTGCCACAAAAGAAGGAAAATTTCCGACTTATTACCCTGAAATCAGTGAAATTACTGCAATTTTGCCCCAAAATAAGAGAAATTTCTGCCTTTTTGCCCCAAATAATGGGAATTTCAGCTTTTTTACCTAAAAATTAGGGGAGGTTCTGCATTTTTGCCACAAAATATGTGAAATTTCTGACTTTTTGCCTAAAATAAGAAAAATTTCTGCAATTTAGTACCAAAATATAGGTAATTTCTGCTTTTTGGCCCCAAAATAAAAAAAATTTCTGCTTTTTTTTTTGCCTGAAATATGGGAAATTTCTGCAATTTTGCCCCAAAATAAGTGAAATTTCTGCAATTTTGCCCCAAAATAAGGGAAATTTCTGGATTTTTCCCCAAAATAATTGGAATTTCTGAGTTTTGCCCCAAAATAAGGAGAATTTATGTCTTTTTGCCCCAACATATAGGGAATTTCTGCCTTTTTGCCCCACAATTAGGTTAATTTCTGCAATTTTGCTCCAAAATATGGGGAATTTCTGCCTTTTTGCCCGAAAATAAGAAGAAAGCACACCTTTTTGCCATAAAAAAGGGAAATTACTGCAATTTTGCTCCAAAATAAAGGGAATTTCTGCTTTTTTGCCTCTAAATAAGTAGAATTTCTGTCTTTTTACCCCAAAACAAAGAGAATTTCTGTCTTTTTGCCCCAATATAAAGATAATTTCTTACTTATTACCCTGAAATCAGTTAAATTTCTGCAATTATGCCCCAAAATAAAGGAAATTTCTGCCTTTTTGCCCCCAAATAAGGGGAATTTTAGCCTTTTACCTCAATATAAGGGGAATTTCTGCATTTTTGCCACAAAATATTAGGAATTTCTGCCTTTTTGCCCCAAAATAAGGAAAATTTCTGCCTTTTTTCCATGAAATAAGTGAAATTTCTGCAATGTTGCCCCAAAACAAGTGAAATTTCTGCAATTTTGCCCCAAAATAAGTGGAATTTCTGAGTTTTGTCCCAAAATAAGGAGAATTTCTGTCTTTTAGCCCAACATATAGGGAATTTCTGCCTTTTTGCCCCACAAGTAGGTTAATTTCTGCAATTTTGCTCCAAAATACGGGGAATTTCTGCCCGTTTGCCCGAAAATAAGAATTCATACCTTTTTGCCATAAAAAGGGGAAATTCCTGTAATTTTGCTCCAAAATAAGAGGAATTTCTGCTTTTTTGCCTCTAAATATGTGGAATTTCTGTCTTTTCCCCCCAATACAAAGGGAATTTCTGTTTTATTTGCACCAAAATAAGGAAATTTTCTGACTTATTACCCTGAAATAAGTGAAATTTCTGAAATTTTGTCCCAAAATAAGGGAAATTTCTGCCTTTTTGCCCCCAAATAAGAGGAATTTCACCCTTTTACCTCAAAATAAAGGGAATTTCTGCATTTTTGCCACAAAATATTAGGAATTTCTGCATTTTGCCCCAAAATAAGAAAAATTTCTGGAATTTTGCCCCAAAATAATTTGAATTTCTGAGTTTTGACCCAAAATAAGAAGAATTTCTGATTTTTTGCCCCAACATATAGGGAATTTCTGCCTTTTTGCCATACAATTAGGGGAATTTCTGCAATTTTGCCTCAAAAGAAGAGAAATTTCTGCCTTTTTTCCCTGAAATAAGTGGAATTTCTGCAATTTTGCCCCAAAATAAGAGAAATTTCTGTAATTTTGCCCCAAAATAAGAAAAATATCTGCAATTTTGTACCAAAATAAAAGAAATTTCTGCATTTTTGCCCCAAAATAAGAAAATTTCTGTTTTTTTTCCCTTAAATAAGTGAAATTTCTGCAATTTTGCCCCAAAATAAGTGATTTTCTGCAATTTTGCCCCAAAATAAGCGAAATTTCTGGAATTTTGCCGCAAAATAAGTGGAATTTCTGAGTTTTGCCCCAAAATAAGGAGAATTTCTGTCTTTATGCCCCAACATATAGGGATCTTCTCCCTTTTTGCCCCACAATTAGAGGAATTTCTGCAATTTTGCTCCAAAATACGGGAAATTTCTGCCTTTTTGCCCCAAAATAAGAAGAATGCATACTTTTTTGCCATAAAAAAGGGAAATTTCTTCATTTTTGCTCCAAAATAAGGAAAATTTCTGCTTTTTTTGCCTCTAAATAAGTGGAATTTCTGTATTTTTCCCCCAAAACAAAGGGAATTTCTGTCTTTTTTGCCCCAAAATAAAAAAAATTTCTGACTTATTACCCTGACATAAGTGAAATTTCTGCAATTTTGCCCCAAAATAAGGGAAATTTCTCCATTTTTGCCCCCAAATAAGGGGAATTTCAGCCTTTTTACCTCAAAATAAGGGGAATTTCTGCATTTTTGCCCCAAAATATGGGCAATTTCTGCCTTTTTGCCCCAAAATAAGAAAATTTCTGTCTTTTGTTCCTGAAATAAGTGAAATTTCTGCAATTTTGCCCGAAAATAAGGGAAATTTCTGCCTTTTTGTTCCCAAATAAAAAGAATTTCAGCCTTTTTACCTCAAAATAAGAGGAATTTCTGAATTTTTGCCACAAAATATTAGGAATTTCTGCCTTTTTGCCCCAAAATAAGAAAAATTTCTCCCTTTTTTCCCTGAAATATGTGAAATTTCTGCAATTTTGCCCCAAAATAAGTGAAATTTTTGAAATTTTGCCACAAAATAAGAAAATTTCTGCTTTTTTCCCTGAAATAAGTGAAATTTCTGCAATTTTGCCCCAAAATAGGTGTAATTTCTGCAATTTTGCCCCAAAATAAGGGAAATTTCTGTTTTTTGCCCCCAAATAAGGGGAATTTCAGCCTTTTTACCTCAAAATAAGAGGAATTTTTGCATTTTTGCCCCAAAATATGGGAAATTTCTGCCTTTTTGCCAAAAATAAAAAAAAAATTTGCAATTTTGTACCAAAATAAAAGAAATTTCTGCCTTTTTGCCCCAAAATAAAAAAATTTCTGCATTTTTCCCTTAAATAAGTAAAATTTCTACAATTTTGCCCCAAAATAAGGGAAATTTTTGGAATTTTTACCCTGAAATAAATGAAAATCTGCAATTTTGCCCCAAAATAAGGGAAATTTCTGCCTTTTTCCCTTCAAATAAGGGGAATTTCAGCCTTTTTACCTCAAAATAAGAGTAATTTCTGCATTTTTGCCACAAAATATTAGGAATTTCTGCCCTTTTGCCCCAAAATAAGGAAAATTTCTGTCTTTTTTCTCTGAAATAAGTCAAATTTCTGCAATTTTGCCCCAAAATAAGTGAAATTGCTGCAATTTTGCCCCAAAATAAGGGAAACTTCTTGAATTTTGCCCCAAAATAAGTGGAATTTCTGAGTTTTGCCCCAAAATTAGGAGAATTTCTGTCTTTTTGCCCCAACATATAGGGAATTTTTGCCTTTTTGCCCCACAATTAGGGGAATTTCTGCAATTTTGCTCCAAAATACGGGGAATTTCTGCTTTTTTGCCCGAAAATAAGAAGAATGCATACCTTTTTGCCATTAAAAAGGGAAATTTCTTCATTTTTGCTCCAAAATAAGGGGAATTTCTGCTTTTTTGCCTCTAAATAAGTGGAATTTCTGTCTTTTCCCCCCAAAACAAAGGGAATTACTGTCTTTTTGCCCCAAAATAAGGAAAATTTCTGACTTATTACCCTGAAATCAGTGAAATTACTGCAATTTTTCCCCAAAATAAGGGAAATTTCTGCCTTTTTGCCCCCAGATAATGGGAATTTTAGCCTTTTTACCTAAAAATTAGGGGAGTTTCTGCATTTTTGCCACAAAATATGTGAAATTTCTGACTTTTTGCCTAAAATAAGAAAAATTTCTGCAATTTAGTACCAAAATATAGGTAATTTCTGCTTTTTGGCCCCAAAATAAAAAAAAATTCTGCTTTTTTTTGCCTGAAATATGTGAAATTTCTGCAATTTTGCCCCAAAATAAGTGAAATTTCTGCAATTTTGCCCCAAAATAAGGGAAATTTCTGGATTTTTGCCCCAAAATAAGTGGAATTTCTGAGTTTTGCCCCAAAATAAGGAGAATTTATGTCTTTTTGCCCCAACATATAGGGAATTTCTGCCTTTTTGCCCCACAATTAGGTTAATTTCTGCAATTTTGCTCCAAAATACGGGGAATTTCTGCCTTTTTGCCCGAAAATAAGAAGAAAGCACACCTTTTTGCCATAAAAAAGGGAAATTACTGCAATTTTGCTCCAAAATAAAGGGAATTTCTGCTTTTTTGCCACTAAATAAGTAGAATTTCTGTCTTTTTCCCCAAAACAAAGAGAATTTCTGTCTTTTTGCCCCAAAATAAGGAAAATTTCTGACTTATTACCTTGAAATCCATGAAATTTCTGCAATTTTGCCCCAAAATAAAGGAAATTTCTGCCTTTTTGCCCCCAAATAAGGGGAATTTTAGCCTTTTACCTCAAAATAAGGGGAATTTCTGCATTTTGGCCACAAAATATTAGGAATTTCTGCCTTTTTGCCCCAAAATAAGGAAAATTTCTGCCTTATTTCCATGAAATAAGTGAAATTTCTGAAATGTTGCCCCAAAACAAGTGAAATTTCTGCAATTTTGCCCCAAAATAAGGGAAATTTCAGGTATTTTGCCCCAAAATAAGTGGAATTTCTGAGTTTTGTCCCAAAATAAGGAGAATTTCTGTCTTTTAGCCCCAACATATAGGGAATTTCTGCCTTTTTGCTCCACAAGTTGGTTAATTTCTGCAACTTTGCTCCAAAATACAGGGAATTTCTGTCTTTTTGCCTGAAAATAAGAATTCATACCTTTTTGCCATAAAAAGGGAAATTCCTGTAATTTTGCTCCAAAATAAGGG
This sequence comes from Micromys minutus, assembly GCF_963924665.1. Taxonomy (NCBI): domain Eukaryota; kingdom Metazoa; phylum Chordata; class Mammalia; order Rodentia; family Muridae; genus Micromys; species Micromys minutus. Next base: position 28,372 of record NW_027667393.1, on the reverse strand, counting down.
GAATTTCTGCTTTTTGCCTCTAAATATGTGGAATTTCAGTCTTTTCCCACCAAAGCAAAGGGAATTTCTGTCTTATTTGTACCAAAATAAGGAAATTTTCTGACTTATTACACTGAAATAAGTGAAATTTCTGAAATTTTGTCCCAAAATAAGGGAAATTTCTGCCTTTTTGCCCCCAAATAAGGGAAATTGCTGCAATTTTGTACCAAAATAAAAGAAATTTCTGCCTTTTTGCTTCCAAATAAGAAAATTTCTTATTTTTTTTTCTGAAATATGTGAAATTGCTGAAATTTTGCCCGAAAATAAGTGAAATTTCTACTATTTTGCCCCAAAATAAGTGAAATTTCTGAAATTTTGCCCCAAAATAAGTGGAATTTCTGAGTTTTGACCCAAAATAAGGAGAATTTCTGTTTTTTTGCCCCAACATATAGGGAATTTCTGCTTTTTTGCCTCACAATTAGGGGAATTTCTGCAATTTTGCTTCAAAAGAAGAGAAATTTCTGCCTTTTTTCCCTGAAATAAGTGGAATTTCTGCAATTTTGCCCCAAAATAAGTGAAATTTCTGCAATTTTGCCCCAAAATAAGGGAAATTTCTGCAATTTTGTACCAAAATAAAAAAAATTTCTGCTTTTTTGCCCCAAAATAAGAAAATTTCTGCTTTTTTTCTCTTAAACACGTGAAATTTCTGCAATTTTGCCCCAAAATAAGTGATTTTCTTCATTTTGCCCCAAAATAAGCGAAATTTCTGGAATTTTGCCGCAAAACTAGTGGAATTTCTGAGTTTTGCCCCAAAATAAGGAGAATTTCTGTCTTTATGCCCCAACATATAGGGAATTTCTGCTTTTTTGCCCCACAATTAGAGGAATTTCTGCAATTTTGCTCCAAAATACGAGAAATTTCTGCCTTTTTGCCCCAAAATAAGAAGAATGCATACCTTTTTGCTATAAAAAAGGGAAATTTCTTCATTTTTGCTCCAAAATAAGGGGAATTTCTGCTTTTTTTGCCTCTAAATAAGTGGAATTTCTGTCTTTTTCCCCCAAAACAAAGGAAATTTCTGTTTTTTTTCCCCAAAATAAAAAAAATTCTGAATTATTACCCTGACATAAGTGAAATTTCTGCAATTTTGCCCCAAAATAATGGAAATTTCTACATTTTTGCCCCCACATAAGGGGAATTTCAGCCTTTTTACCTCAAAATAAGGAGAATTTCTGCATTTTTGCCACAAAATATTAGGAATTTCTGCCTTTTTGCCCCAAAATAAGGAAAATTTCTGCCTTTTTTCCCTGAAATAATTGAAATTTCTGCAATTTTGCCCCAAAACAAGTGAAATTTCTGCGATTTTGCCCCAAAATAAGGGAAATTTCTGGAATTTTGCCCCAAAATAAGTGGAATTTCTGAATTTTGTCCAAAAATAAGGAGAATTTCTTCCTTCTTCCCCTAACATATAGGGAATTTCTGCTTTATTGCCCCAAAATTAGGGGAATTTCTGCAATTTTGCTCCAAAACACCTGGAATTTCTGCTTTTTAGCCCGAAAAGGAAAGGAATGTATACCTTTTGCCACAAAAAAAGCAATTTCTTAATTTTTGCTTAAAAATAAAGTGGAATTTCTGCTTTTTGCCTCTAAATAAGTGGAATTTCTGTATTTTTTCCCCAAAACAAAGGGAATTTCTGTCTTTCTTACCCAAAATAAGGAAAATTTCTGACTTATTACCATGAAATAAGTGAAATTTCTACAATTTTGTCTCAAAATAAGGGAAATTTCTGCCTTTTTGCCCCCAAATAAGGGGAATTTCAGCCTTTTTACCTCAAAATAAGGGGAATTTCTGCATTTTTGCCACAAAATATGAGAAATTTCTGCCTTTTTGCCCCAAAATAAGAAAATTTCTGCTTTTTTCCCTGAAATAAGTGAAATTTCTGCAATTTTGCCCCAAAATAAGTGAAATTTCTGCAATTTTGCCTCAAAATAAGGGAAATTTCTGGAATTTTGCCCCAAAATAAGTGGAATTTCTGAGTTTTTCCCCAAAATAAGGAGAATTTCTGTCTTTTTGCCCCAACATATAGGGAATTTCTGCCTTTTTGCCCCACAATTAGGGGAATTTCTGCAGTTTTGCTCCAAAATACAGGGAATTTCTGCCTTTTTGTCCGAAAATAAGAAGAATGCATACCTTTTTGCCATAAAAAAGGGAAATTTCTTCATTTTTGCTCCAAAATAAGGGGAATTTCTGCTTTTTTGCCTCTAAATAAGTGAAATTTCTGTATTTTCCCCCCCAAAAAATGTAATTTCTGTTTTTTTGCCCCAAAATAAGGAAAATTTCTCACTTATTACCCTGAAATAAGTGAAATTTCTGCAATTTAGCCACAAATTAAGGGAAATTTCCGCCTTTTTGTCCCCAAATAAGGGGAATTTCAGCCTTTTTACCTCAAAATAAGGGGAATTTCTGCATTTTACCCATAAATAAGGAAAATTTCTGCCTTATTGCCCCAAAATAAGAAAATTTTTGCATTTTTTCCCTGAAATAAGCGAAATTTCTGCAATTTTGCCCCAAAATAAGTGAAATTTCTTCAATTTTGCCCCGAAATTAGAAAATTTCTGCTTTTTTTTCCTGAAATAAGTTAAATTTCTGCAATTTTGCCCCAAAATAAGTGAAATTTCTGCAATTTTGCCTCAAAATAAGGGAAATTTATGGAATTTTGCCCCAAAATAAGTGGAATATCTGAGTTTTGCCCCAAAATAAGAAGAATTTCTGTCTTTTTGCCCCAACATATAGGGAATTTCTGTCTTTCTGCAACACAATTTGGGGAATTTCTGCAATTTTGCTCCAAAATAAGGGGAATTTCTGCCTTTTTGCCCAAAAATAAGAAGTATACATACCTTTTTGCACTTAAAAAGTGAAATTTCTTCATTTTTGCTCCAAAATAAGGGAAATTTCTGCGTTTTGCCTCTAAAAAAGTGGAATTTCTGCCTTTTTCCCTCAAAACAAAGGGAATTTCTGTTTTTGGGCCCAAAATAAGGAAAATTTCTGACTTATTACCCTGAAATAAGTGAAATTTCTGCAATTTTGCCCCAAAATAAGAGAAATTTCTGCCTTTTTGCTCCCAAATAATGAGAATTTCAGCCTTTTACCTCAAAATAAGTGAAATTTCTGCATTTTTGCCCCAAAATATTGGAAATTTCTGCCTTTTTGCCCCAAAATAAGAAAAAATTCTGCAATTTTGTAACAAAATTAAAGAAATTTCTGCCTTTTGGCCCCAAAATAAGAAAATTTCTGCTTTTTTTCCTGACATAAGTGAAATTTCTGCAATTTTGCCCCAAAATAAGTTAAATTTCTGAGTTTTGCCCTAAAATAAGGAGAATTTCTGTCTTTTTGCCCCAACATATAGGGAATTTCTGCCTTTTTGCCCCACAATTAGGGGAATTTCTGCAATTTTGCTCCAAAATACGGGGAATTTCTGCCTTTTTTGTCCGAAAATAATAAGATTGCATAACTTTTTGCCATAAAAAAGGGAAATTCCTTCATTTTGCTCCAAAATGAGGGGAATTTCTGCTTTTATGCCTCTAAATAAGTGGAATTTCTGTCTTTTTCCCCCAAAACAAAGGGAATTTCTGTCTTTTTTGCCCCAAAATAAAGAAAATTTCTGACTTATTACCCTGAAATAAGTGAAATTTCTGCACTATTGCCCCAAAATAATGGAAATTTCTGCCTTTTTACCCCTAAATAATGGGAATTTCAGCCTTTTTACCTCAAAATAAGGGGAATTTCTGCATTTTTACCCCAAAATATGGGAAATTTCTGCCTTTTTGCCCAAAATAAGAAAAATTTCAGCAATTTTGTACCAAAATATGGGAAATTTCTGCCTTTTGCCCCAAAATAAGAAAATTTTGCTTTTTTTCCCTGAAATAAGTGAAATTTCTCCAATTTTGCCCCAAAATAAGTGAAATTTCTGCAATTTTGCCCCAAAATAAGGGAAATTTCTGGAATTTTGCCCCAAAATAAGTGGAATTTCTGAGTTTTGCCCCAAAATAATGAGAATTTCTATCTTTTTGCCCCAACATATAGGGAATTTCAGCCTTATTGCCCTACAAGTAGGTTAATTTCTGCAATTTTGCTCCAAAATATGGGGAATTTCTGCCTTTTTGCCCGAAAATAAGAAGACTTCATACCTTTTTGCCATAAAAAAGGGAAATTTCTGTAATTTTGCTCCAAAATAAGAGGAATTTCTGCTTTTTTGCCTCTAAATATGTGGAATTTTTGTCTTTTTCCCCCAAAACAAAGGGAATTTCTGTCTTATTTGCACCAAAATAAAGAAATTTTCTGACTTATTACCCTGAAATAAGTGAAATTTCTGCTTTTCTGCCACAAAATAAGGAAAATTTCTGCCTTTTTTCCCTGAAATAAGTTAAATTTCTGCAGTTTTGCCCCAAAATAATTAAAATTTCTGCAATTTTGCCCCAAAATATAAGAAATTTCTGCAATTTTGTACCAAAATATAAGAAATTTCTGCCTTTTTGCTTCCAAATAAGAAAATTTCTTCTTTTTTTTCCTGAAATATGTGAAATTTTTGAAATTTTGCCACAAAATAAGTGAAATTTCTACAATTTTGCCCCAAAATAAGTGAAATTTCTGAAATTTTGCCCCAAAATAAGTGGAATTTCTGAGTTTTGACCCAAAATAAGGAGAATTTCTGTTTTTTGCCCCAACATATAGGGAATTTCTGCCTTTTTGCCTCACAATTAGGGGAATTATTGCAATTTTGCCCCAATAGAAGGGAAATTTCTGCCTTTTTTTCCTGAAATAAGTGGAATATCTGCAATTTTGCTCCAAAATAAGTGAAATTTCTGCAATTTTGTACCAAAATAAAAGAAATTTCTGCCTTTTTGCCCCAAAATAAGAAAATTTTTGCTTTTTTTCCCTTAAATAAGTGAAATTTCTGCAATTTTCCTCAAAATAAGTAAAATTTCTGCAATTTTGCCCCAAAATAAGAGAAATTTCTGGAATTTTGCCGCAAAATAATTGGAATTTCTGAGTTTTGCCCAAAAATAAAGAGAATTTCTGTCTTTATGCCCCAACATATAGGGAATTTCTGCCTTTTTGCCCCACAATTAAAGGAATTTCTGCAATTTTGCTCCAAAATACGGGAAATTTCTGCCTTTTTGCCCCAAAATAAGAATAATGCATACCTTTTTGCCATAAAAATGGAAATTTCTTCATTTTTGCTCCAAAATAAGGGGAATTTCTGCTTTTTTTGCCTCTAAATTAGTGGAATTTCTGTCTTTTTCCCCCAAAACAAAGGGAATTTCTATTCTTTTTTGCCCCTAAATAAAAAAAATTTCTGACTTATTACACTGACATAAGTGAAATTTCTGCAATTTTGCCCGAAAATAAGGGAAATTTCTGCATTTTTGCCCCCAAATAAGGTGAATTTCAGCCTTTTTACCTCAAAATAAGGGGAATTTCTGCATTTTTGCCACAAAATATTAAGAATTTCTGCCTTTTTGCCCCAAAATAAGGAAAATTTCTTTTTTTTTTCACTGAAATAAGTGAAATTTCTTCAATTTTGCCCCAAAATAAGTGAAATTTCTGCAATTTTGCCCCAAAATAAGGGAAATTTCTGGAATTTTGTTCCAAAATATGTGGAATTTCTGAGTTTTGCCCCAAAATAAGGAGAATTTCTGTCTTTTTGCCCAACATATAGGAAATTTCTGCCTTTTTGCCCCACAAGTAGGTTAATTTCTGCAATTTTGCTCCAAAATACGGGGAATTTCTGCCTTTTTGCCCGAAAATAAGAAGAATTCATACCTTTTTGCCATAAAAAAGGGAAATTTCTGTAAATTTGCTCCAAAATAAGGGGAATTTCTGCTTTTTTGCCTCTAAATATGTGGAAATTCTGTCTTTTTCCCCCAAAACAAAGGGAATTTCTGTCTTATTTGCACCAAAATAAGGAAATTTTCTGACTTATTACCCTTAAATAAGTGAAATTTCTGCAATTTTGTCCCAAAATAAGGGAAATTTATGCCTTTTTGCCCCCAAATAAGGGGAATTTCACCCTTTTACCTCAAAATAAAGGGAATTTCTGCATTTTTGCTACAAAATATTAGGAATTTCTGCATTTTTGCCCCAAAATAAGGAAAATTTCTGCCTTTTTTCTCTGAAATAAGTGAAATTTCTGCAGTTTTGCACCAAAATAAGTAAAATTTCTGCAATTTGTCCCAAAATATGGGAAATTTCGGCAATTTTGTACCAAAATAAAAGAAATTTCTGCCTTTTTGCTTCCAAATAAGAAAATTTTTTTTTTCTGAAATATGTGAAATTTCTGAAATTTTGCCCAAAAATTAGTGAAATTTCTACAATTTTGCCCTAAAATCAGTGAAATTTCTGGAATATTGCCCCAAAATAAGTGGAATATTTGAGATTTGCCCCAAAATAAGGAGAATTTCTGTCTTTTTGCCCCAACACATAGGGAATTTCGGCCTTTTTGCCCCAAAATTTGGGGAATTTCTGATATTTTGCTCCAAAATAAGGGGAATTTCTGCCTTTTTGCCCAAAAATAAGAAGAATGCATACCTTTTTGCCCTTAGAAAGTGAAATTTCTTCAATTTTGCTCCAAAATAAGGGGAATTTCTGCTTTTTTGCCTCTAAAAAAGTGGAATTTCTCCCTTTATCCCCCAAAACAAAGGGAATTTCTGTATTTTGGCCCCAAAATAAGAAATATTTCTGATTATTACCCTGAAATAAGTGAAATTTCTGCAATTTTGCCCCAAAATAAGAGAAATTTCTGCCTTTTTGCCCCCAAATAAGGGGAATTTCAGCCTTTTACCTCAAAATAAGTGAAATTTCTGCATTTTTGCCCCAAAATATGGGAAATTTCTGCTTTTTTCCCCAAAATAAGAAAAAATTCAGCAATTTTGTAACAAAATTAAAGAAATTTCTGCCTTTTGGCCCCAAAATAAGAAAATTTCTGCTTTTTTTTTGAAATAAGTGAAATTTCTGCAATTTTGCCCCAAAATAAGTTAAATTTCTGAGTTTTGCCCTAAAATAACGAGAATTTCTGTCTTTTTGCCCCAACATATAGGGAATTTCTGCCTTTTTTCCCCACAATTATGGGAATTTCTGCAATTTTGCTCCAAAACGGGGAATTTCTGCCTTTTTTGTCCGAAAATAATAAGATTGCATAACTTTTTGCCATAAAAAAGGGAAATTTCTTCATTTTTGCTCCAAAATGAGGGAAATTTCTGCTTTTATGCCTCTAAATAAGTGGAATTTCTGCCTTTTTCCCACAAAACAAAGGGAATTTCTGTTTTTGGGCCCAAAATAAGGAAAATTTCTGACTTATTACCCTGAAATAAGTGAAATTTCTGCAATTTTGCCCCAAAATAAGAGAAATTTCTGCCTTTTTGCTCCCAAATAAGGAGAATTTCAGCCTTTTACCTCAAAATAAGTGAAATTTCTGCATTTTTGCCCCAAAATATTGGAAATTTCTGCCTTTTTGCCCCAAAATAAGAAAAAATTCTGCAATTTTGTAACACAATTAAGGAAATTTCTGCCTTTTGGCCCCAAAATAAGAAAATTTCTGCTTTTTTTCCTGACATAAGTGAAATTTCTGCAATTTTGCCCCAAAATAAGTTAAATTTCTGAGTTTTGCCCTAAAATAAGGAGAATTTCTGTCTTTTTGCCCCAACATATAGGGAATTTCTGCCTTTTTGCCCCACAATTAGGAGAATTTCTGCAATTTTGCTCCAAAATACGGGGAATTTCTGCCTTTTTTGTCCGAAAATAATAAGATTGCATAACTTTTTGCCATAAAAAAGGGAAATTCCTTCATTTTTGCTCCAAAATGAGGGGAATTTCTGCTTTTATGCCTCTAAATAATTGGAATTTCTGTCTTTTTCCCCCAAAACAAAGGGAATTTCTGTCTTTTTTGCCCCAAAATAAAGAAAATTTCTGACTTATTACCCTGAAATAAGTGAAATTTCTGCACTATTGCCCCAAAATAATGGAAATTTCTGCCTTTTTACCCCTAAATAATGGGAATTTTAGCCTTTTTACCTCAAAATAATGGGAATTTCTGCATTTTTACCCCAAAATATGGGAAATTTCTGCCTTTTTGCCCAAAATAAGAAAAATTTCAGCAATTTTGTACCAAAATATGGGAAATTTCTGCCTTTTTGCCCCAAAATAAGAAAATTTTGCTTTTTATCCCTGAAATAAGTGAAATTTCTCCAATTTTGCCCCAAAATAAGTGAAATTTCTGCAATTTTGCCCCAAAATAAGGGAAATTTCTGGAATTTTGCCGCAAAATAAGTGGAATTTCTGAGTTTTGCCCCAAAATAATGAGAATTTCTGACTTTTTGCCCCAACATATAGGGAATTTCTGCCTTTTTGCCCTACAAGTAGGTTAATTTCTGCAATTTTGCTCCAAAATATGGGGAATTTCTGCCTTTTTGCCCGAAAATAAGAAGAATTCATACCTTTTTGCCATAAAAAAGGGAAATTTCTGTAATTTTGCTCCAAAATAAGAGGAATTTCTGCTTTTTTGCCTCTAAATATGTGGAATTTTTGTCTTTTTCCCCCAAAACAAAGGGAATTTCTGTCTTATTTGCACCAAAATAAAGAAATTTTCTGACTTATTACCCTGAAATAAGTGAAATTTCTGCAATTTTGTCCCAAAATAAGGGAAATTTCTGCCTTTTGCCCCCAAATAAGGGGAATTTCACCCTTTTACCTCAAAATAAAGGGAATTTCTGCATTTTTGCCACAAAATAAGGAAAATTTCTGCCTGTTTTCCCTGAAATAAGTTAAATTTCTGCAGTTTTGTCCCAAAATAAGTAAAATTTCTGCAATTTTGCCCCAAAATATGAGAAATTTCTGCAATTTTGTACCAAAATAAAAGAAATTTCTGCCTTTTTGCTTCCAAATTAGAAAATTTCTTCTTTTTTTTCTGAAATATGTGAAATTTTTGAAATTTTGCCACAAAATAAGTGAAATTTCTACAATTTTGCCCCAAAATAAGTGAAATTTCTGGAATTTTGCCACAAAATAAGTGGAATTTTTGAGTTTTGACCCAAAATAAGGAGAATTTCTGTTTTTTGCCCCAACATATAGGGAATTTCTTCCTTTTTGCCTCACAATTAGGGGAATTATTGCAATTTTGCCCCAATAGAAGGGAAATTTCTGCCTTTTTTTCCTGAAATAAGTGGAATATCTGCAATTTTGCCCCAAAATAAGTGAAATTTCTGCAGTTTTGCCCAAAATAAGAAAAATTTCTGCAATTTTGTACCAAAATAAAAGAAATTTCTGCCTTTTTGCCCCAAAATAAGAAAATTTTTGCTTTTTTTCCCTTAAATAAGTGAAATTTCTGCAATTTTCCTCAAAATAAGTAAAATTTCTGCAATTTTGCCCCAAAATAAGAGAAATTTCTGGAATTTTGCCGCAAAATAATTGTAATTTCTGAGTTTTGCCCAAAAATAAAGAGAATTTCTGTCTTTATGCCCCAACATATAGGAAATTTCTGCCTTTTTGCCCCACAATTAAAGGAATTTCTGCTTTTTTTGCCTCTAAATTAGTGGAATTTCTGTCTTTTTCCCCCAAAACAAAGGGAATTTCTGTTCTTTTTTGCCCCTAAATAAAAAAAATTTCTGACTTATTACACTGACATAAGTGAAATTTCTGCAATTTTGCCCGAAAATAAGGGAAATTTCTGCATTTTTGCCCCCAAATAAGGTGAATTTCAGCCTTTTTACCTCAAAATAAGGGGAATTTCTGCATTTTTGCCACAAAATATTAAGAATTTCTGCCTTTTTGCCCCAAAATAAGGAAAATTTCTTTTTTTTTTCACTGAAATAAGTGAAATTTCTGCAATTTTGCCCCAAAATAAGTGAAATTTCTGCAATTTTGCCCCAAAATAAGGGAAATTTCTGGAATTTTGTTCCAAAATATGTGGAATTTCTGAGTTTTGCCCCAAAATAAGGAGAATTTCTGTCTTTTTGCCCAACATATAGGAAATTTCTGCCTTTTTGCCCCACAAGTAGGTTAATTTCTGCAATTTTGCTCCAAAATACGGGGAATTTCTGCCTTTTTGCCCGAAAATAAGAAGAATTCATACCTTTTTGCCATAAAAAAGGGAAATTTCTGTAAATTTGCTCCAAAATAAGGGGAATTTCTGCTTTTTTGCCTCTAAATATGTGGAAATTCTGTCTTTTTCCCCCAAAACAAAGGGAATTTCTGTCTTATTTGCACCAAAATAAGGAAATTTTCTGACTTATTACCCTTAAATAAGTGAAATTTCTGCAATTTTGTCCCAAAATAAGGGAAACTTATGCCTTTTTGCCTCAAAATAAGAATAATGCATACCTTTTTGCCATAAAAATGGAAATTTCTTCATTTTTGCTCCAAAATAAGAGGAATTTCTGCTTTTTTTGCCTCTAAATTAGTGGAATTTCTGTCTTTTTCCCCCAAAACAAAGGGAATTTCTGTTCTTTTTTGCCCCTAAATAAAAAAAATTTCTGACTTATTACACTGACATAAGTGAAATTTCTGCAATTTTGCCCGAAAATAAGGGAAATTTCTGCATTTTTGCCCCCAAATAAGGTGAATTTCAGCCTTTTTACCTCAAAATAAGGGGAATTTCTGCATTTTTGCCACAAAATATTAAGAATTTCTGCCTTTTTGCCCCAAAATAAGGAAAATTTCTTCCTTTTTTCACTGAAATAATTGAAATTTCTGCAATTTTGCCCCAAAATAAGTGAAATTTCTGCAATTTTGCCCCAAAATAAGGGAAATTTCTGGAATTTTGTTCCAAAATATGTGGAATTTCTGAGTTTTGCCCCAAAATAAGGAGAATTTCTGTCTTTTTGCCCAACATATAGGAAATTTCTGCCTTTTTGTCCCACAAGTAGGTTAATTTCTGCAATTTTGCTCCAAAATAAAGGGGAATTTCTGCCTTTTTGCCCGAAAATAAGAAGAATTCATACCTTTTTGCCATAAAAAAGGGAAATTTCTGTTATTTTGCTCCAAAATAAGGGGAATTTCTGCTTTTTTGCCTCTAAATATGAGGAAATTCTGTCTTTTTCCCCCAAAGCAAAGGGAATTTCTGTCTTATTTGCACCAAAATAAGGAAATTTTCTGACTTATTAACCTTAAATAAGTGAAATTTCTGCAATTTTGTCCCAAAATAAGGGAAATTTATGCCTTTTTGCCCCCAAATAAGGGGAATTTCACCCTTTTACCTCAAAATAAAGGGAATTTCTGCATTTTTGCTACAAAATATTAGGAATTTCTGCATTTTTGCCCCAAAATAAGGAAAATTTCTGCCTTTTTTCCCTGAAATAAGTGAAATTTCTGCAGTTTTGCACCAAAATAAGTAAAATTTCTGCAATTTGTCCCAAAATATGGAAAATTTCTGCAATTTTGTACCAAAATAAAAGAAATTTCTGCCTTTTTGCTTCCAAATAAGAAAATTTCTTCTTTTTTTTCTGAAATGTGTGAAATTTCTACAATTTTGCCCAAAAATAAGTGAAATTTCTACAATTTTGCCCTAAAATCAGTGAAATTTCTGGAATTTTGCCCCAAAATAAGTGGAATATTTGAGATTTGCCCCAAAATAAGGAGAATTTCTGTCTTTTTGCCCCAACACATAGGGAATTTCTGCCTTTTTGCCCCAAAATTTGGGGAATTTCTGCAATTTTGCTCCAAAATAAGGGGAATTTCTGCCTTTTTGCCCAAAAATAAGAAGAATGCATACCTTTTTGCCCTTAAAAAGTGAAATTTCTTCATTTTTGCTCCAAAATAAGGGGAATTTCTGCTTTTTTGCCTCTAAAAAAGTGGAATTTCTCCCTTTTTCCCCCAAAACAAAGGGAATTTCTGTATTTTGGCCCCAAAATAAGAAATATTTCTGACTTATTACCCTGAAATAAGTGAAATTTCTGCAATTTTGCCCCAAAATAAGAGAAATTTCTGCCTTTTTGCCCCCAAATAAGGGGAATTTCAGCCTTTTACCTCAAAATAAGTGAAATTTCTGCATTTTTGCCCCAAAATATGGGAAATTTCTGCTTTTTTGCCCCAAAATAAGAAAAAATTCAGCAATTTTGTAACAAAATTAAAGAAATTTCTGCCTTTTGGCCCCAAAAGAAGAAAATTTCTGCTTTTTTTTTTGAAATAAGTGAAATTTCTGCAATTTTGCCCCAAAATAAGTTAAATTTCTGAGTTTTGCCCTAAAATAACGAGAATTTCTGTCTTTTTGCCCCAACATATAGGGAATTTCTGCCTTTTTTCCCCACAATTATGGGAATTTCTGCAATTTTGCTCCAAAACGGGGAATTTCTGCCTTTTTTGTCCGAAAATAATAAGATTGCATAACTTTTTGCCATAAAAAAGGGAAATTTCTTCATTTTTGCTCCAAAATGAGGGAAATTTCTGCTTTTATGCCTCTAAATAAGTGGAATTTCTGCCTTTTTCCCCCAAAACAAAGGGAATTTCTGTTTTTGGGCCCAAAATAAGGAGAATTTCTGACTTATTACCCTGAAATAAGTGAAATTTCTGCAATTTTGCCCCAAAATAAGAGAAATTTCTGCCTTTTTGCTCCCAAATAAGGAGAATTTCAGCCTTTTACCTCAAAATAAGTGAAATTTCTGCATTTTTGCCCCAAAATATTGGAAATTTCTGCCTTTTTGCCCCAAAATAAGAAAAAATTCTGCAATTTTGTAACAAAATTAAGGAAATTTCTGCAATTTTGCCCCAAAATAAGTTAAATTTCTGAGTTTTGCCCTAAAATAAAGAGAATTTCTGTCTTTTTGCCCCAACATATTAGGAATTTCTGCCTTTTTGCCCCACAATTAGGGGAATTTCTGGAATTTTGTTCCAAAATACGGGGAATTTCTGCCTTTTTTGTCCGAAAATAATAAGATTGCATAACTTTTTGGCATAAAAAAGGGAAATTCCTTCATTTTTGCTCCAAAATGAAGGGAATTTCTGCTTTTATGCCTCTAAATAAGTGGAATTTCTGTCTTTTTCCCCCAAAACAAAGGGAATTTCTGTCTTTTTTGCCCCAAAATAAAGAAAATTTCTTACTTATTACCCTGAAATAGTGAAATTTCTGCACTTTTGCCCCAAAATAATGGAAATTTCTGCCTTTTTACCCCCAAATAAGGGGAATTTCAGCCTTTTTACCTCAAAATAAAGGGAATTTCTGCATTTTTACCCCAAAATATGGGAAATTTCTGCCTTTTTGCCCAAAATAAGAAAAATTTCAGCAATTTTGTAGCAAAATATGGGAAATTTCTGCCTATTTGCCCCAAAATAAAAAAAATTTGCTTTTTTTCCTTGAAATAAGTGAAATTTCTCCAATTTTGCCCCAAAATAAATGAAATTTCTGCAATTTTGCCCCAAAATAAGGGAAATTTCTAAAATTTTGCCCCAAAATAAGTGGAATTTCTGAATTTTGCCCCAAAATAAGGAGAATTTCTGTCTTTTTGCCCCAACATATAGGGAATTTCTGCCTTTTTTCCCCACAAGTAGGTTAATTTCTGCAATTTTGCTCCAAAATACGGGGAATTTCTGCTTTTTTGCCCGAAAATAAGAAGAATTCATAACTTTTTGCCATAAAAAAAGGAAATTTCTGTTATTTTGCTCCAAAATAAGGGGAATTTCTGCTTTTTTGCCTTTAAATATGTGGAATTTCTGTCTTTTTCCCCCAAAACAAAAGGAATTTCTGTCTTATTTGCACCAAAATAAGGAAATTTTCTGACTTATTACCCTGAAATAAGTGAAATTTCTGCAATTTTGTCCAAAAATAGGGGAAATTTCTGCCTTTTTTCCCCCAAATAAGGGTAATTTCACCCTTTTACCTCAAAATAAAGGGAATTTCTGCATTTTTGCCACAAAATATTAGGAATTTCTGCATTTTTGCCCCATAATAAGGAAAATTTCTGCCTTTTTTCCCTGAAATAAGTGAAATTTCTGCAATTTTGCCCCAAAATAAGTGAAATTTCTGCAATTTTGCCCCCAAATAAGGGAAATTGCTGCAATTTTGTACCAAAATAAAAGAAATTTCTGCCTTTTTGCTTCCAAATAGGAAAATTTCTTCTTTTTTTTTCTGAAATATGTGAAATTGCTGAAATTTTGCCCCAAAATAAGTGAAATTTCTACAATTTTGCCCCAAAATATGTGAAATTTCTGGAATTTTGCCCCAAAATAAGTGGAATTTCTGAGTTTTGACCAAAAATAATGAGAATTTCTGTTTTTTTGTCCCAACATATAGGGAATTTCTGCCTTTTTGCCTCACAATTAGGGGAATTTCTGCAACTTTGCCTCAAAAGAAGAGAAATTTCTGCCTTTTTTCCCTGAAATAAGTGGAATTTCGGCAATTTTACCCCAAAATAAGTGAAATTTCTGCAATTTTGCCCCAAAATATGGGAAATTTCTGCAATTTTGTACCACAATAAAAGAAATTTCTGCTTTTTTGCCCCAAAATAAGAAAATTTCTGCTTTTTTTCTCTTAAATAAGTGAAATTTCTGCAATTTTGCCCCAAAATAAGTGATTTTCTGAATTTTGCCCCAAAATAAGCGAAATTTCTGGAATTTTGCTGCAAAAATAGTGGAATTTCTGAGTTTTGCCCCAAAATAAGGAGAATTTCTGTCTTTATGCCCCAACATATAGGGAATTTCTGCTTTTTTGCTCCACAATTAGAGGAATTTCTGCAATTTTGCTCCAAAATACGAGAAATTTCTGCCTTTTTGCCCCTAAATAAGAAGAATGCATACCTTTTTGCCATAAAAAAGGGAAATTTCTTCATTTTTGCTCCAAAATAAGGGGAATTTCTGCTTTTTTTGCCTCTAAATAAGTGGAATTTCTGTCTTTTTCCCCCAAAACAAAGGGAATTTCTGTCTTTTTTGCCCCAAAATAAAAAAACATTCTGAATTATTACCCTGACATAAGTGAAATTTCTGCAATTTTGCCCCAAAATAAGGGAATTTCTACATTTTTGCCCCAACATAAGGGGAATTTCAGCCTTTTTACCTCAAAATAAGGAGAATTTCTGCATTTTTGCCACAAATTTAGGAATTTCTGCCTTTTTGCCCCAAAATAAGGAAAATTCTTGCCTTTTTTTCCTGAAATAATTGAAATTTCTTCAATTTTGCCCCAAAACAAGTGAAATTTCTGCGATTTTGCCCCAAAATAAAGGAAATTTCTGGAATTTTGCCCCAAAATAAGTGGAATTTCTGAGTTTTGTCCCAAAATAAAAAGAATTTCTTCCTTCTTCCCCTAACATATAGGGAATTTCTGCTTTATTGCCCAAAAATTAGGGGAATTTCTGCAATTTTGCTCCAAAACACGGGGAATTTCTGCTTTTTAGCCCGAAAAGGAAAGGAATGTATACCTTTTGCCACAAAAAAAGCAATTTCTTAATTTTTGCTTAAAAATAAAGGGGAATTTCTGCTTTTTGCCTCTAAATAAGTGGAATTTCTGTCTTTTTTCCCCAAAACAAAGGTAATTTCTGTCTTTCTTACCCAAAATAAGGAAAATTTCTGACTTATTACCATGAAATAAGTGAAATTTCTACAATTTTGTCTCAAAATAAGGGAAATTTCTGTCTTTTTGCCCCCAAATAAGGTGAATTTCAGCCTTTTTACCTCAAAATAAGGGGAATTTCTGCATTTTTGCCACAAAATATGAGAAATTTCTGCCTTTTTGCCCCAAAATAAGAAAATTTCTGCATTTTTCCCTGAAATAAGTGAAATTTCTGCAATTTTGCCCCAAAATAAGTGAAATTTCTGCAATTTTGCCTCAAAATAAGGGAAATTTCTGGAATTTTGCCCCAAAATAAGTGGAATTTCTGAGTTTTGCCCCAAAATAAGGAGAATTTCTGTCTTTTTGCCCCAACATATAGGGAATTTCTGCCTTTTTGCCTAACAATTAGGGGAATTTCTGCAGGTTTGCTCCAAAATACGGGGAATTTCTGCCTTTTTGTCCGAAATTAAGAAGAATGCATACCTTTTTGCCATAAAAAAGGGAAATTTCTTCATTTTTGCTCCAAAATAAGGGGAATTTCTGCTTTTTTGCCTCTAAATAAGTGGAATTTCTGTATTTCCCCCCCCCAAAAAAAGGTAATTTCTGTTTTTTTGCCCCAAAATAAGGAAAATTTCTGACTTATTACCCTGAAATAAGTGAAATTTCTGCAATTTAGCCACAAATTAAGGGAAATTTCTGCCTTTTTGTCCCCAAATAAGGGGAATTTCAGCCTTTTTACCTCAAAATAAGGGGAATTTCTGCATTTTACCCCCAAATAAGAAAAATTTCTGCCTTATTGCCCCAAAATAAGAAAATTTCTGCATTTTTTCCCTGAAATAAGCGAAATTTCTGCAATTTTGCCCCAAAATAAGTGAAATTTCTTCAATTTTGCCCCGAAATTAGAAATTTTCTGCTTTTTTTTCCTGAAATAAGTTAAATTTCTGCAATTTTGCCCCAAAATAAGTGAAATTTCTGCAATTTTGCCTCAAAATAAGGGAAATTTCTGGAATTTTGCCCCAAAATAAGTGGAATTTCTGAGTTTTGCCCCAAAATAAGGAGAATTTCTGTCTTTTTGCCCCAACATATAGGGAATTTCTGCCTTTTTGCCCCACAATTAGGAGAATTTCTGCAGTTTTGCTCCAAAATACAAGGAATTTCTTCTTTTTAGCCCGAAAATAAGGGGAATGTATACCTTTTGCCACAAAAAAGGGATATTTCTTTATTTTTGCTCCGAAATAAGGAGAATTTCTGCTTTTTTGCCTCTAAATAAGTGGAATTTATCTCTTTTTCCCCCAAAACAAAGGGAATTTCTGTGTTTTTTGCCCGAAAATAAGGAAAATTTCTGATTTATTACCCTGAAATAAGTGAAATTTCTGCAATTTAGCATCAAAATAAGGGAAATTTCTGCCTTTTTGCTCCCAAATAAGGGGAATTTCAGTCTATTTAACTCAAAATAAGGGGAATTTCTGCATTTTTGCCCCAAAATTTGAGAAATTTCTGCCTTTTTGCCCAAAATAAGAAAATTTTCTGCAATTTTGTATCAAAATAAAATAAATTTCTGCCTTTTTGCCACAAAATAAGAAAATTTCTGCTTTTTTTTTCTGAAATAAGTGAAATTTCTGCAATTTGCCACAAAATAAGTAAAATTTTTGCAATTTTGCCCCAAAATAAAAGAAATTTCTGGAATTTTGCCCCAAAATAAGAGGAATTTTCGAGTTTTTCCCCAAAATAAGGAGAATTTCTGTCTTTTTGCCAAAAAATATAGGGAATTTCTGCCTTTTTGCCCCACAATTAGAAGAATTTCTGCAATTTTGCTCCAAAATACAGGAAATTTCTTCCTTTTTGCGCGAAAATAAGAAGAATGCATACCTTTTTGCCATAAAAAAGGGAACAATCTGCAATTTTGCTCCAAAATAAGGAGGTTTTCTGCTTTTTTGCCTCTAAATAAGTGGAATTTCTATTTTTCCCCCAAAACAAAGGGAATTTCTGTCTTTTTTGCCCCAAAATAAGGAAAATTTCTGACATATTACCCTGAAATATCTTAAATTTCTGCAATTTTGCCCCAAAATAAGAGAAATTTCAGCCTTTTTGCCCCCAAATAAGAGGAATTTCAGCTTTTTTACCTTAAACTATGGGGAATTTCTGCGTTTTTGCCCCAAAATAAAGAAAATTTCTGCCTTTTGTCTCTGAAATATGTGAAATTTCTGCAATTTTGGTCCATAATAAGTGAAATTTCTGCAATTTTGTCCCAAAATAAGGGAAATTTCTGGAATTATGCCCCAAAATAAATGGAATTTCTGAGTTTTGCCTTAAAATAAGAAGAATTTCTGTCTTTTTGCCCTAACATAAAAGGAATTTCTGCCTTTTTGCCCCACAATTAGGGGAATTTCTGCAATTTTGCTCCAAAATACAGGGAATTTCTGCTTTTTAGCCCGAAAATAAGGGGAATGTATACCTTTTGCCACAAAAAAATGGAAATTTCTTCATTTTTGCTCCAAAATAAGGGGAATTTCTGCTTTTTACCCCTAAATAAGTGGAATTTCTGTCTTTTTCCCCCAAAACAAAGGGAATTTCTGTCTTTTTTGCCCCAAAATAAGGAAAATTTCTGACTTAATACCCTGAAATAAGTGAAATTTCTGCAATTTTGCCCCAAAATAAGAGAAATTTCTGCCTTTTTGCTCCCAAATAAGGAGAATTTCAGCCTTTTACCTCAAAATAAGTGAAATTTCTGCATTTTTGCCCCAAAATATTGGAAATTTCTGCCTTTTTGCCCCAAAATAAGAAAAAATTCTGCAATTTTGTAACAAAATTAAGGAAATTTCTGCAATTTTGCCCCAAAATAAGTTAAATTTCTGAGTTTTGCCCTAAAATAAAGAGAATTTCTGTCTTTTTGCCCCAACATATTAGGAATTTCTGCCTTTTTGCCCCACAATTAGGGGAATTTCTGGAATTTTGTTCCAAAATACGGGGAATTTCTGCCTTTTTTGTCCGAAAATAATAAGATTGCATAACTTTTTGGCATAAAAAAGGGAAATTCCTTCATTTTTGCTCCAAAATGAAGGGAATTTCTGCTTTTATGCCTCTAAATAAGTGGAATTTCTGTCTTTTTCCCCCAAAACAAAGGGAATTTCTGTCTTTTTTGCCCCAAAATAAAGAAAATTTCTTACTTATTACCCTGAAATAGTGAAATTTCTGCACTTTTGCCCCAAAATAATGGAAATTTCTGCCTTTTTACCCCCAAATAAGGGGAATTTCAGCCTTTTTACCTCAAAATAAAGGGAATTTCTGCATTTTTACCCCAAAATATGGGAAATTTCTGCCTTTTTGCCCAAAATAAGAAAAATTTCAGCAATTTTGTAGCAAAATATGGGAAATTTCTGCCTATTTGCCCCAAAATAAAAAAAATTTGCTTTTTTTCCTTGAAATAAGTGAAATTTCTCCAATTTTGCCCCAAAATAAATGAAATTTCTGCAATTTTGCCCCAAAATAAGGGAAATTTCTAAAATTTTGCCCCAAAATAAGTGGAATTTCTGAATTTTGCCCCAAAATAAGGAGAATTTCTGTCTTTTTGCCCCAACATATAGGGAATTTCTGCCTTTTTTCCCCACAAGTAGGTTAATTTCTGCAATTTTGCTCCAAAATACGGGGAATTTCTGCTTTTTTGCCCGAAAATAAGAAGAATTCATAACTTTTTGCCATAAAAAAAGGAAATTTCTGTTATTTTGCTCCAAAATAAGGGGAATTTCTGCTTTTTTGCCTTTAAATATGTGGAATTTCTGTCTTTTTCCCCCAAAACAAAGGGAATTTCTGTCTTATTTGCACCAAAATAAGGAAATTTTCTGACTTATTACCCTGAAATAAGTGAAATTTCTGCAATTTTGTCCAAAAATAGGGGAAATTTCTGCCTTTTTTCCCCCAAATAAGGGTAATTTCACCCTTTTACCTCAAAATAAAGGGAATTTCTGCATTTTTGCCACAAAATATTAGGAATTTCTGCATTTTTGCCCCATAATAAGGAAAATTTCTGCCTTTTTTCCCTGAAATAAGTGAAATTTCTGCAATTTTGCCCCAAAATAAGTGAAATTTCTGCAATTTTGCCCCCAAATAAGGGAAATTGCTGCAATTTTGTACCAAAATAAAAGAAATTTCTGCCTTTTTGCTTCCAAATAGGAAAATTTCTTCTTTTTTTTTCTGAAATATGTGAAATTGCTGAAATTTTGCCCCAAAATAAGTGAAATTTCTACAATTTTGCCCCAAAATATGTGAAATTTCTGGAATTTTGCCCCAAAATAAGTGGAATTTCTGAGTTTTGACCAAAAATAATGAGAATTTCTGTTTTTTTGTCCCAACATATAGGGAATTTCTGCCTTTTTGCCTCACAATTAGGGGAATTTCTGCAACTTTGCCTCAAAAGAAGAGAAATTTCTGCCTTTTTTCCCTGAAATAAGTGGAATTTCGGCAATTTTACCCCAAAATAAGTGAAATTTCTGCAATTTTGCCCCAAAATATGGGAAATTTCTGCAATTTTGTACCACAATAAAAGAAATTTCTGCTTTTTTGCCCCAAAATAAGAAAATTTCTGCTTTTTTTCTCTTAAATAAGTGAAATTTCTGCAATTTTGCCCCAAAATAAGTGATTTTCTGAATTTTGCCCCAAAATAAGCGAAATTTCTGGAATTTTGCTGCAAAAATAGTGGAATTTCTGAGTTTTGCCCCAAAATAAGGAGAATTTCTGTCTTTATGCCCCAACATATAGGGAATTTCTGCTTTTTTGCTCCACAATTAGAGGAATTTCTGCAATTTTGCTCCAAAATACGAGAAATTTCTGCCTTTTTGCCCCTAAATAAGAAGAATGCATACCTTTTTGCCATAAAAAAGGGAAATTTCTTCATTTTTGCTCCAAAATAAGGGGAATTTCTGCTTTTTTTGCCTCTAAATAAGTGGAATTTCTGTCTTTTTCCCCCAAAACAAAGGGAATTTCTGTCTTTTTTGCCCCAAAATAAAAAAACATTCTGAATTATTACCCTGACATAAGTGAAATTTCTGCAATTTTGCCCCAAAATAAGGGAATTTCTACATTTTTGCCCCAACATAAGGGGAATTTCAGCCTTTTTACCTCAAAATAAGGAGAATTTCTGCATTTTTGCCACAAATTTAGGAATTTCTGCCTTTTTGCCCCAAAATAAGGAAAATTCTTGCCTTTTTTTCCTGAAATAATTGAAATTTCTTCAATTTTGCCCCAAAACAAGTGAAATTTCTGCGATTTTGCCCCAAAATAAAGGAAATTTCTGGAATTTTGCCCCAAAATAAGTGGAATTTCTGAGTTTTGTCCCAAAATAAAAAGAATTTCTTCCTTCTTCCCCTAACATATAGGGAATTTCTGCTTTATTGCCCAAAAATTAGGGGAATTTCTGCAATTTTGCTCCAAAACACGGGGAATTTCTGCTTTTTAGCCCGAAAAGGAAAGGAATGTATACCTTTTGCCACAAAAAAAGCAATTTCTTAATTTTTGCTTAAAAATAAAGGGGAATTTCTGCTTTTTGCCTCTAAATAAGTGGAATTTCTGTCTTTTTTCCCCAAAACAAAGGTAATTTCTGTCTTTCTTACCCAAAATAAGGAAAATTTCTGACTTATTACCATGAAATAAGTGAAATTTCTACAATTTTGTCTCAAAATAAGGGAAATTTCTGTCTTTTTGCCCCCAAATAAGGTGAATTTCAGCCTTTTTACCTCAAAATAAGGGGAATTTCTGCATTTTTGCCACAAAATATGAGAAATTTCTGCCTTTTTGCCCCAAAATAAGAAAATTTCTGCATTTTTCCCTGAAATAAGTGAAATTTCTGCAATTTTGCCCCAAAATAAGTGAAATTTCTGCAATTTTGCCTCAAAATAAGGGAAATTTCTGGAATTTTGCCCCAAAATAAGTGGAATTTCTGAGTTTTGCCCCAAAATAAGGAGAATTTCTGTCTTTTTGCCCCAACATATAGGGAATTTCTGCCTTTTTGCCTAACAATTAGGGGAATTTCTGCAGGTTTGCTCCAAAATACGGGGAATTTCTGCCTTTTTGTCCGAAATTAAGAAGAATGCATACCTTTTTGCCATAAAAAAGGGAAATTTCTTCATTTTTGCTCCAAAATAAGGGGAATTTCTGCTTTTTTGCCTCTAAATAAGTGGAATTTCTGTATTTCCCCCCCCCAAAAAAAGGTAATTTCTGTTTTTTTGCCCCAAAATAAGGAAAATTTCTGACTTATTACCCTGAAATAAGTGAAATTTCTGCAATTTAGCCACAAATTAAGGGAAATTTCTGCCTTTTTGTCCCCAAATAAGGGGAATTTCAGCCTTTTTACCTCAAAATAAGGGGAATTTCTGCATTTTACCCCCAAATAAGAAAAATTTCTGCCTTATTGCCCCAAAATAAGAAAATTTCTGCATTTTTTCCCTGAAATAAGCGAAATTTCTGCAATTTTGCCCCAAAATAAGTGAAATTTCTTCAATTTTGCCCCGAAATTAGAAATTTTCTGCTTTTTTTTCCTGAAATAAGTTAAATTTCTGCAATTTTGCCCCAAAATAAGTGAAATTTCTGCAATTTTGCCTCAAAATAAGGGAAATTTCTGGAATTTTGCCCCAAAATAAGTGGAATTTCTGAGTTTTGCCCCAAAATAAGGAGAATTTCTGTCTTTTTGCCCCAACATATAGGGAATTTCTGCCTTTTTGCCCCACAATTAGGAGAATTTCTGCAGTTTTGCTCCAAAATACAAGGAATTTCTTCTTTTTAGCCCGAAAATAAGGGGAATGTATACCTTTTGCCACAAAAAAGGGATATTTCTTTATTTTTGCTCCGAAATAAGGAGAATTTCTGCTTTTTTGCCTCTAAATAAGTGGAATTTATCTCTTTTTCCCCCAAAACAAAGGGAATTTCTGTGTTTTTTGCCCGAAAATAAGGAAAATTTCTGATTTATTACCCTGAAATAAGTGAAATTTCTGCAATTTAGCATCAAAATAAGGGAAATTTCTGCCTTTTTGCTCCCAAATAAGGGGAATTTCAGTCTATTTAACTCAAAATAAGGGGAATTTCTGCATTTTTGCCCCAAAATTTGAGAAATTTCTGCCTTTTTGCCCAAAATAAGAAAATTTTCTGCAATTTTGTATCAAAATAAAATAAATTTCTGCCTTTTTGCCACAAAATAAGAAAATTTCTGCTTTTTTTTTCTGAAATAAGTGAAATTTCTGCAATTTGCCACAAAATAAGTAAAATTTTTGCAATTTTGCCCCAAAATAAAAGAAATTTCTGGAATTTTGCCCCAAAATAAGAGGAATTTTCGAGTTTTTCCCCAAAATAAGGAGAATTTCTGTCTTTTTGCCAAAAAATATAGGGAATTTCTGCCTTTTTGCCCCACAATTAGAAGAATTTCTGCAATTTTGCTCCAAAATACAGGAAATTTCTTCCTTTTTGCGCGAAAATAAGAAGAATGCATACCTTTTTGCCATAAAAAAGGGAACAATCTGCAATTTTGCTCCAAAATAAGGAGGTTTTCTGCTTTTTTGCCTCTAAATAAGTGGAATTTCTATTTTTCCCCCAAAACAAAGGGAATTTCTGTCTTTTTTGCCCCAAAATAAGGAAAATTTCTGACATATTACCCTGAAATATCTTAAATTTCTGCAATTTTGCCCCAAAATAAGAGAAATTTCAGCCTTTTTGCCCCCAAATAAGAGGAATTTCAGCTTTTTTACCTTAAACTATGGGGAATTTCTGCGTTTTTGCCCCAAAATAAAGAAAATTTCTGCCTTTTGTCTCTGAAATATGTGAAATTTCTGCAATTTTGGTCCATAATAAGTGAAATTTCTGCAATTTTGTCCCAAAATAAGGGAAATTTCTGGAATTATGCCCCAAAATAAATGGAATTTCTGAGTTTTGCCTTAAAATAAGAAGAATTTCTGTCTTTTTGCCCTAACATAAAAGGAATTTCTGCCTTTTTGCCCCACAATTAGGGGAATTTCTGCAATTTTGCTCCAAAATACAGGGAATTTCTGCTTTTTAGCCCGAAAATAAGGGGAATGTATACCTTTTGCCACAAAAAAATGGAAATTTCTTCATTTTTGCTCCAAAATAAGGGGAATTTCTGCTTTTTACCCCTAAATAAGTGGAATTTCTGTCTTTTTCCCCCAAAACAAAGGGAATTTCTGTCTTTTTTGCCCCAAAATAAGGAAAATTTCTGACTTAATACCCTGAAATAAGTGAAATTTCTGCAATTTTGCCTCAAAATAAGGGAAATTTCTGCCTTTTTGCCCCCAAATAAGGGGAATTTCTGCCTTTTTGTCCCAAAATAAGAAATATTTCTGCAATTTTGTACAAAATAAAAGAAATTTCTGCCTTTTTGCCCCAAAATAAGAAAATTTCTGCTTATTTTCTGAAATAAGTGAAATTTGTGCAATTTTGCCCTAAAATAAGTGAAATTTCTGCAATTTTGCCCCAAAATAAGGGAAATATCTGCCTTTTGGCACCCAAATATGAAGAATTTCAGCCTTTTTACCTCAAAATAATAGGAATTTCTGTATTTTTGCCACAAAATATTAAGAATTTTTGCCTTTTTGCCCCAAAATAAGGAAAATTTCTGACTTTTTGCCCTGAAATAAGTTAAATTTCTAAATTTTTTCCCCAAAATAATGTAAATGTCTGCTTTTTGTTCCAAAATAAAGGGAATTTCATACTTTTTGCCCCCAAATAAAAGGAATTTCAGCCTTTTTACCTCAAAATAAGGGGAATTTCTGCATTTTGAACCAAAATATGGGAAATTTCTGCTTTTTTGCCCAAAATAAGAAAAATTTCTGTTATTTTGTAACATAATAAAAGAAATTTCTGTTTTTTCGCCCCAAAATAAGAAAATTTCTTCTTTTTTTCCCTGAAATAATTGAAATTTCTGCAATTTTGCCCCAAAATGAGTGAAATTTCTGCAATTTTGCCCCAAAATAAGGGAAATTTCTTGAATTTTCCCCCAAAATAAGTGGAATTTCTGAGTTTTGACCCAAAATAAGAAGAATTTCTGTCTTTTTGCCCAAACATATAGGGAATTTCTGCCTTTTTGCCCCACAATTAGGGAAATTTCTGCAATTTTGCTGCAAAATACAGGGAATTTCTGCCTTTTTGCCCGAAAATAAGAAGAATGCATACCTTTTTGCCACAAAAAAGGGAAATTTCTGCAATTTTGCTCCAAAATAAGGGGAATTTCTGCTTTTTTGCCTCTAAATAAGTGGAATTTCTGTCTTTTTCCCCCAAAACAAAGGGAATTTCTGTACTTTTTGCCCCAAAATAAGAAAATTTCTGCTTTTTATCTCTGGAATAATTAAAATTTCTGCAATTTTGCCCCAAAATAAGTGAAATTTCTTCAATTTTACCCCAAAATATGGAAAATTTCTGGAATTTTG
Source organism: Micromys minutus (assembly GCF_963924665.1). Lineage (NCBI taxonomy): Eukaryota > Metazoa > Chordata > Mammalia > Rodentia > Muridae > Micromys > Micromys minutus. The sequence goes on along the minus strand of NW_027667393.1, from coordinate 3,445 downwards.
CACCAAAATAAGTGGAATTTCTGAGTTTTGCCCCAAAATAAGGAGAATTTCTGTCTTTTTTCCCCAACATATTGGGAATTTCTGCCTTTTTGCCTCACAATTATAGGAATTTCTGCAATTTTGCTTTAAAATACGGGGAATTTCTGCCTTTTTGCACGAAAATAAGAAGAATGCATACCTTTTTTCCATAAAAAAGGGAAATTTCTTCATTTTTGCTCCAAAATAATAGGAATTTCTGCTTTTTTGCCTCTAAATATGTGGAATTTCTGTCTTTTTCCCCCAAAACAAAGGGAATTTCAGTCTTTTTAGCCCCAAAATAAGGAAAATTTCAGACTTATTTCCCTGAAATAAGTGAAATTTCTGCAATTTTGCCCTAAAATAAGAGAAATTTCTGCCTTTTTGCTGCCAAATAAGGGGAATTTCAGTCTTTTTACCTCAAAATAATGGGAATTTCTGCATTTTTGCCCCAAAATAAGGAAAATTTCTGCCTTTTTGTCCCAAAAGATGAAAAATTTCTGAAATTTTGTACCAAAATAAAAGAAATTTCTGCCTTTTTGCCCCAAAATAAGAAAATTTCTGCTTTTTTTTCTGAAATAAGTGAAATTTCTGCAATTTTGCCCGAAAATAAGGGAATTTTCTGGAATTTTGCCCCAAAATAAGTGGAATTTCTGAGTTTTGCCCCAAAATAAGGAGAATTTCTGTCTTTTTGCCCTAACATATAAGGAATTTCTGCCTTTTTGCCCCACAATTAGGGGAATTTCTGCAATTTTGCTCCAAAATACGGGGAATTTCTGCTTTTTAGCTTGAAAAAAAAGTGGAATGTATAACTTTTGCCACAGAAAAGGAAAATTTCTTCATTTTTGCTCCAAAATAAGGGGAATTTCTGCTTTTTTGCCTATAAATAAGTGGAATTTCTGTCTTTTTCCCCCAAAACAAAGGGAATTTCTGTCTTTTTTGCCCCAAAATAAGGAAAATTTCTGACTTATTACCCTGAAGTAAGTGAAAATTCTGCAATTTTGCCCCAAAGTAAGGGAAATTTCTGCCTTTTGGCCCCCAATTAAGGGAATTTCAGGCTTTTTACCTCAAAATAATAGGAATTTCTGTATTTTTGCCACAAACAATTAAGAATTTCTGCCTTTTTGCCCGAAAATAAGGAAAATTTCTGACTTTTTGCCCTGAAATAAGTTATATTTCTTAATTTTTTCCCCAAAATAATGGAAATGTCTGCTTTTTGTTCCAAAATAAAGGGAATTTCTTACTTTTTGCCCCCAAATAAAAGGAATTTCTACCTTTTTACATCAAAATAAGGGGAATTTCTGTATTTTTGACCCAAAATATGGGAAATTTCTGCCTTTTTGTTCAAAATAAGAAAAAATTCTGCTATTTTGTACCATAATAAAAGAAATTTCTGTATTTGCCCCAAAATAAGTAAATTTCTGCTTTTTTTTCTCTGAAATAATTGAAATTTCTGCAATTTTGCCCCAAAATGAGTGAAATTTCTGCAATTTTGCCCCAAAATAAGGGAAATTTCTGGAATTTTCCCCCAAAATAAGTGGCATTTCTGTGTTTTGCCCTAAAATAAGGAGAACTTCTGTCTTTTTGCCCCAACATATAGGGAATTTCTGCCTTTTTGCCCCACAATTAGGGGAATTTCTGCAATTTTGCTCCAAAATACGAGGAATTTCTGTTTTTTTGCCCGAAAAAAAGAAGAATGCATATCTTTTTGCTGTAAAAAAGGGAAATTTCTGCAATTTTGCTCCAAAATAAGGGGAATTTCTGCTGTTTTGCCTCTAAATAAGTGGAATTTCTGTTTTTTCCCCCAAAACAAAGGGAATTTCTGTATTTTTTGCCCCAAAATAAGGAAAATTTCTGACTTATTACCCTGAAATAAGTGAAATTTCTGCAATTTTGCCCCAAAATAAGGGAAATTTCTGCCTTTTTGCCCCCAAATAAGAGAAATTTAAACATTTTTAACTCAAAATAAGGGGAATTTTTGCAATTTTGCCAAAATATTAGGAATTTCTGCCTTTTTGCCACAAAATAAGGAAAATTTCTGCTTTTTTTTCCCTGAAATAAGTGAAATTTCTGCAATTTTTGCCCCAAAATAAGTTAAATTTCTGTAATTTAGCCCCAAAATAAGGGAAATTTCTGAAATTTTGCTCCAAAATAAGTGGAATTTTTGAGTTTTGCCCCAAAATAAGGAGAATTTCTGTCTATTTGGCCCAACATATACGGAATTTCTGCCTTTTTGCCCGACAATTAGGGGAATTTCTGCATTTTTGCTGCAAAATACGGGGAATTTCTGCCTTTTTGACTGAAAATAAGAAGAATGCATACCTTTATGTCATAAAAAGGGAAATTTCTCCATTTATGCTCCAAAATAGGGAGAATTTCTGCTTTTTTGCCTCTAAATAAGTGGAATTTCTGTCTTTCTCCCCCAAAACAAAGGGAATTTCTGTCTTTTTTGCCCCAAATTAAGGAAAATTTCTGACTTATTACCCTGAAGTAAGTGAAATTTGTGCAATTTTGCCGCAAAATAAGGGAAATTTCTGCTTTTTTGCCCCCAAATAAGGGGAATTTCAGCCTTTTTACCTCTAAATAAAGGGAATTTCTGCATTTTTGCCAAAAATATTAGGAATTTCTGCCTTTTCGCCCCAAAATAAAGAAAATTTCTAAATTTTTGCCCTGAAATAAGTTAAATTTCTAAAATTTTTTCCCAAAATAAGAGAAATGTTTGCTTTTTGCCCCAAAATAATGGGAATTTCTTAAGTTTTGCCCCCAAATAAGGGGAATTTCAGCCTTTTTACCTCAAAATAAGGGGAATTTCTGCATTTTTGCCCCAAAATATGGGAAATTTCTGCCTTTTTGCCCCAAAATAAGAAAAATTTCTGCAATTTTGTACCAAAATAAAAGAAATTTCTGCCTTTTTGCCACAAAATAAGAAAATTTCTGCTTTTTTCTTCTGAAATAAGTGAAATTTCTTCAATTTTGCTCCAAAATAATTGACATTATTGCAATTTTGCTTCAAAATGAGGGAAATTTCTGGAATTTTGCTTCAAAATAAGTGGAATTTCTGAGTTTTGCCCCAAAATAAGGAGAATTTCTGTCTTTTTGCCCCAACATATAGGGAATTTCTGCTTTTTTGCCCAACAATTAGGGGAATTTTGCAATTTTGCTCCAAAATACGGGGGTTTTCTTTTTTTTTTTGTACGAAAATAAGAAGAATGCATACCTTTTTGCCATAAATAAAGGAAATTTCTTCATTTTTGCTCCAAAATAAATGGAATTTCTGCATTTTTGCCTTTAAATAAGTGGAATTTCTGTCTTTTTTCCCCAAAACAAAGGGTATTTCTGTCTTTTTTGCCCCAAAATAAGGAAAATTTCTGACTTATTACCCTGACATAAGTAAAATTTCTGCAATTTTGCTCCAAAATAAGAAAAATTT